>NW_015554071.1:798140-798369 GCF_001515605.1 Sinocyclocheilus anshuiensis
CGTTTTCTGACTAAAAGCAACCAAAAAGCCATTTTAAAGTGGTTAAGCAAATAATAATAATAATAATAATTGGCAGGGATCCCAGACCAATACAATTAGTGTGCCTCCTCTATTTTAAAACCCACGAACCGCCACTGCTTGTCAGTAGAATGTCTGTTGGGACACCATCACAGTAAAGAGCTAACAGATATTAATCAGACAGTCTACTAATACTCTAATGAGAGTTTGT
>NW_015554071.1:798616-809805 GCF_001515605.1 Sinocyclocheilus anshuiensis
TATATATATATTTAATTGTAATAATATTATTTTATTTTATTTATTTATTTATTTTTGTCTTTTTGTCTTCACCCAAAAATAAAAAAAAGTTGTTCCAAAACAGTAGCCATTGACTGCCGTAGTATTTTTGTCTCCATACTATGGAAGTCAATGGCTACCATCCACTAATTGGTTACCAGCGTTCTTCAAAATATCTTCTTTTGTGCTCAACGGATGAAACTCATACAGGTTTGGAACAACTTGAGGTTGAATAAATGATGACAGAATTTTTGTGAGCTATCCCTTTAAGTTAACTAGCTAAATGTTTTTTTAATCAAAACTGTTATCTTAAATCAGTCAAACGTTCTGGGAAAAAAAAAGAGACAGAGATTCTATTTTTTGCCATATGGCCCAGCCCTAGTCTGTCTTGTGTCATGCACTCTACTGCGAGACCTTTCCCCTTCAGGCCAACCGAGTTTGGCCAAACACAAGCCATGGCGAGAGTGCTGCCCCGAGAGCAGTTTGACCGCGCGGTCGGAGACGGACGTCATGCATTCCCCGCCTGTGTCAGGAAGCTTTCCTGCTATGCTGTAGGAATGCAGGCTTCTCTCGGCTCTCTCTCCTCAGGCCAGGAAGAGAAGAGGGGGAGGGAGACAGCAAAAGAGAGAGAGAGAGAGAGACGTGGGCAGGCTACAGGCGAGGAGCAGTCTGCCTCGCCACTTATGGGCATGTTAGGTGGCAGCAGCACAAATGACCATACATGAGTCTGAAGCTGGTGGGAGGAGCCGATCACGATGACTCGATGTGGTTTTGTGGCATCTGTTGCCAGGTTTCGCCATCAAGCAATCAAAGCCAAGGTACAAGCCTCATCTCATTCCTGATCTGTAATCAGGATCCGTGACCCCAATCTTTGCCATAGCAGCACCAACATTCACGACTGATCACGGGTCAGCTGATGAACGCTGTGCCGCCACAGCTGGCTGAGTGATGTCTGCATGGATCAGCAAAGTCATCTAGACTCATCACACCACGGCTATCAAATAACAGGCCTAGTCTGGCTCACTCGCTCACCAGACGTGTTTGTACTCTGTGTTTGTGCGGGTGATCGATAGCTGCGACAATGTGACACAGAACAGAAGTGCTCTGTCCTCTCACAATATGTCTAAAATAGTTTCCAAAAAGGTAAGTAGGGATGTGCAAAACTATCTGATTTTAAGTCAGATTTTAACTTGACAAATCATTTTTAAAAGATGCCATACAATGGCCATTGCATAGACTTTTAACTCTTTCCCCACCAGCATTTTTTTAAATGTTGCTAGCCAGTGCCAGCACTTTTGATCATTTTCACAAAACGTATATATTTTGTTGAATATCTTGAATGTTGGTAAGTTTAATTTAAAAAAGTCATATTTTAAACAAAAAGCTGCGAAAATCAAATTTTTGCCGAAGATTACCGTATTGGCCCGAATATAAAACCACCCTGATTATAAGACGACCCCCCTTTTCCCAGATGTACCTTTCGGAAAAAGGCTTTTTAAAAAACAAATCTTGTTTTTTTTTCTCAGTAAAACACATTTTGTCTTCAATTATTTTCATATTGCATATTTTTCCTATTTTAATTTGTTTTGAAAAAGTATGGTAAAAACTGGTAAAATGTACCAACAATCACATTTAAAAAATATACACTTTTTGATATACCATTAAAAAAAAAAAAAAAAAAACAGGTAGCCATTTCCAAGAAAAAAACATCGTCTTATATTTGGGTCAATACGGTACATATAGATCTGATTTAAAATAATGATCAAAACATAGACTGAGTAGATCAAGCCTATCAACACACCCGAAGCTTGCACACTTCCTGGGTCAACATTTCATTCAGTAATGTTATGCAGGTTTGATTTATATGCTGTTGAATGTTTGATGGTCCCGTTAGCTTACATGTGTGCAAGTGCTTGTTTCTGCTTCTTCTTCACTTGTTTTTGGATCCAGAGATTCTGTACTATTTTGGAAGATGCATAATAGCGCCCCCTACTATATAACAGTGAAATCACAGATTGACAGGAAATTCAGTCAATAGTGGGGAAAGAGTTACAATTGAATACTAAATCCAAGAATGTGCAATTGTTCAATAGGGTAACTGTGAAGACATGCTTTGTGCTCTATGTTTGTGTGGGTGATCGAAAAAGATTATCGTACGTGTAATTTTATAGCTGTGACAATGTGACACAGAACAGCAGTGCTGCTTTCCCTTAGGCCTGGGCGATAAAACGTCTCGGTTACTTATGGTAACCCTCGTTCCCAAGGCACAATTGTGGGATATAAAGTGCCAATTTAAAAATAAAATGAAATAAAGTTGATTGAGATTAAATGCAAATATAATTCCATAATTTTTTTAAGCATATCATTGGTGTACATTCTTCACTGGGTTTGTTCATTAAAATGTCTAAAATACAAAGTTTAAGTTTTGTTCTTTTCGTCTTAAAATATATATGTACAATAATTTTTCCCTGGAGTTACGTATAATTTATCTAGTTAACAGCTAATGTAACTGATGTGCGTTTAATAGCATGTGACACTTTATTATGAAACTAAAATTAAAAAAAATAAATTGGGTTAATTTAAAAATACAGTGGTTAAATTTAAAGGTATTTTTTCTATTGCTCTTTGTTTTAAAAAAGGTTATAAAAAATGTCAATAATTATCGATACCGAATGATATGAAACATTATTTCGTTGATACATTTTTTAGCTATATCGCCCAGCCCTACTATAACATAACTATATGTTCAATGTATGTGCAAAACAATTAAATGTAAGTCCTTATATGTTTTTGTCCAAAGTCCAAAATATTTAACCTGACAAGCCATTTTTAAAGCGCAAAAACTTATGGTGAGAGACCGAATACAGTGGGTTCCCTTAAGATTTTCTAATGGGTTTTTCTAATGGGGTTTTTAAAGTGAGTTGAATCAGGTCAGGTTAGGTAAGGTAAGGTTCATGAGTAAAATAAGTTCTGTGGTAAACCAAACTTGACAATACTTGACTTTTTATTGGATAATGTAAAATGCACACACTCACACCCCAAACATATGTAGTCACTTATTACAAACATACAGCTACAAAATATGTGTTTTGAGCTGCATGTAATTCATGTTGTAGAGTCAAAGTATTGTCAAGTTATTTACCACAGACCTTGTTTTACTCATAAATTGAAAAACCCCATAAAAAATCTTAAGGGAACCATGGTGAATTAGTGGGTTCGAGCAAACCAACAATTAAAAAAATAATTGTTCAGACTGAATCCAAGAATGCGCAATTGTTCAATAGGGTAACTATTGACAGATTTCTGAAAAAATTATAGGCTACCTATCTATAACTGTTTACTGTTCAAAACTATCAGTTTACACACACACACACACACACACACACAAGAGATCTATGGATTAGGTATAACATCAGAAACATTGCTTCCAGGTGCTGATTTAAAATATGTAGTAGTTGTCTTGAAATGCATTGTTGATGGCAGTGGATTTGTTACAAAAGCTCTACTTTGATGGCTGTGGCGCAGTGCTTTAAAGGGGATGGATTTAGAGACAGAACTTCTAACAGAGAGTTTACCATGCTGACAGCCTAATAGCTCAGCATGCTAAAATCTAGGAAAGGTTAGCATTAGTCTCCCAAATAATTTCCTTCAAAGCACTGCCAGCAAAAGTATTAAAGCTAAAACCAAACTTACAGAAGATTCAACCTCAAATTAATCTGCTGGTTGGTTGGTCAACAACTAGTCAACCATCCTCACTCAGCCCTAGTAAATCTGCATATTTCAAAATGCACAAATCAGTTAGTCAGTCTTAAGGTCTATTCACACCAAGACAAATATTCAGTGTGGAAATTAGGTGCAATAAACATTTTCATTTTTAATATACAGGCTGACTGTCACGGGCAGGGTGTTCCAGAGACCAGGCAGGAAGACGAAGATGACGAATAAACGGATATTTAATGACTTGACAACAGGGAATTCAGACAGGTGAGCACAATGAGGTGATTAACTAATAATGAGAACAGGAACAACCAAATAAGGACACAGAGGAAGAAACTACAATCAACAGTCCACAGGGGTGTGACACTGACACAAACATTCTCAAGCCGCCAATGCAACTTTGTTTTTGTTTTTTTGGAATCGGAGATGTTGAATCTCTTTCCCATCGCACTGTGAAGAAAACTGGCCAACCAATAAGATTCACACTTTTGGCCACATGCCCAGAGCTGCTGCTGTTAAATAAAACTATGACTTGATACTTGCACTAAAAATAAATATTTTTTGAATTGCACGTAATGAATCACTAGTCAACCTCACCAGTCAACAATCTGGTCACTGAATGACTAGTTACAATCTTGACCCATGCTGAATAAAAAATACTGGGTTACAAATTATTATGCTGAAAATAGTTTCAAAGGTTCCTGAATGGTGTGCTGTTTCTGGGGCATTCTCAAAGTGTCCAACCACGCATGTTTTTGACTAATATTAACTAAATCTGCATGAGCAATTAAAAATAAACATTTTATGAAATGCTACATACTTAGTGCATCGTATTATAATGAGAATTGGGACACAATCAATGTTTCCAGGAGCTCTTGACTGGGGTACTGAAAAGAGTGGCAACGGGATGTGTACGAATTTAATAATTCTGGTTTAAGAGCTATTCAACTGGACGGCACTGGAGACACGGCTGAGGACAGACTACACTTCAATGGCCGCAAAAGAGAGCAGGATTTAATCTCCATGAGGAGGCGTGGCTTTGGAGAGTGATTTGCAGGGAGGGTGGGATCTTATGGTGCGTTCAAGTCATGTCGAACAGATCGTATTTACGAGCTAAATGCACATGAACGCCACTACAAAGTCGTAATCACCAGTGGGGAGTTCTGGATTTTCTTTAAGCAACGATCTGTACGATTTGGGGGTGTGTCAATGAGAAACATTGCGGAATGCAACGATAGTCCACAATACTTATAGGTATTAAGCAGTGACATTGTCAGGCTTTTTTATTTACAAAAAAAATAAGCTGTTTGAATAAATATGACAGGACTGTAATATAACAATTAATAACAAGTTTTTATACAATACAGTTTAAAGTGGCTCCATAAATTAATTTAAAAAATAATAAAAACTCAAAACACACCTGATGCGGATTCTTTGCTCTTCATTTTCTATAAGCAGAGTTAACAAACTTTGCTGTATTTTCATGTTTTATTCATTTACATTATAAATATTATAATATTAATTTATTAAAAGAAGGTACGCCGCCATCTTCTGCCAACGAAAGTGACTTGAACGCACCTAACGAAAGTCGTAAGTACGAAGGTCTCAGGTGAACTTAAACGCAGCATTATGCTTTCAAAGCTAGCTTGCTACTGCTAGCCTCTCTGAATCACCTACCCTACCTTTAATTTTGTGCAGAAGTTTTGTAACTTCTGCCAGCCTAATATACTGACTGACTAATATACAAAAGTCAAAAAAGAAATTACAGCTTTAATTACTTACTCATTTCATACTAAAAATAGAAAATCAATTCAGATACATTGCATTTGCCAGGCATTGGCGAAAAAAGA
Source organism: Sinocyclocheilus anshuiensis (assembly GCF_001515605.1). Classification (NCBI taxonomy): domain Eukaryota; kingdom Metazoa; phylum Chordata; class Actinopteri; order Cypriniformes; family Cyprinidae; genus Sinocyclocheilus; species Sinocyclocheilus anshuiensis. The sequence goes on from NW_015554071.1 coordinate 804,202, forward strand.
AACAGAATAAGCTAAAAAAAAAGAATAAACCCTTCAAGATGTTCCACCACATTTTCCTGTTTCAATACTAAAGACATCAACAGTAGAAAGAAAATCGCATTTCATAGCATCTTCAACATGCAATTAAATAGAAAATCCTGCTACAACTAAACCAACAGCAGTATTATGTCTGTATCAGTACATACACTATGCATGAATGAACTCCATAAATATACTGAAGGAGTGAATCATACTATCAACATATTTGTGGTAGGATTTAAGAGATTACTGTAATACTCACTCCAAGTCGGAATGCATTTTTATCAACTGTTTTTCAATGTTCAATGGCTGTTTGGACGCAACAATATAAGGTCACTGGCAAAACACTGCGACGTAAAAACAAAATCATGCAAAAGCGAGCATCAAAAACTGCAGCACCCAGCGTAAAAAGCTGGGCCAACTTCAGACAGGTCAACAAAAAAACAAACCTTCAGGGAGGACAACTTTATTTTCATATGCTCTCAGCACTCTTGTTCTAATAAGAGTCGTATCTGTGCAGAAGACTGTCTCCGGGGAAGCGTTAGCTGCAGGATCTGATCAGGCTTTGCTCATGCACAGGCGCAGAGGGAATCTGTGGAATTTTTTCGACAATTTTGAGTGAAAATCTGCAGAATTACGGCATGTTCAGACTAGGTGATATATTCAATATATATAACTAATAAGAAGAATACAAACTGTACAAAATATACAATCTACAATTCCACTTTTCTGCAACAATGCCATACTGAATTTTTAAAGTTTGCATTCCTTTAATTCAGCTAAGAGGTCACATTGTGATGTATCATCCTTATATTGATTACGCATCTTCACATATGAAATTATAGGTCAGAGTTCACCAAACTTTAATGCTGCGAAATGCACAACTTCTTGTTTTTCGGTCTACTGCATTCGCATGCATATAAATGGAAGTGTGATCACAACTTTATGTAGAAAGAAATGAACCCTATAAGGCCTACTCTGTCATATTTGATACACAATTTTCTAAGGACTCTAAATGAACAACATGAATAAAACTTTGCTGGACAAACATCCACGTTGAGCTTGTGTTTCATGTGTCTTTCTGCTGTGAAATCTTTCCAGATTTTTATAAAATAAACAAATTATTTTTATATTGTTAGTAATATTTCAAGATGAACTCTTACTGAGCTTAGGTTAATTTGATAATCCATACACAATTTTACAGAAAAATATGATTTAATCATAAAACTAAGCATTTAAATATCCTTTCGCTAGGACATATTATTGGGAGATACAGAGTGACAACTGATACTTATATGCATTTAATGTAAGTAGTCTACTGTACTGCTATAAAGATCTCATTGATTTACATAAGCTATCAAAATTTCATCATACCTTTTGACTAAAACTTTTTGAATAAAATGGAAATTATTTTTCCTTCATGAGTATGCGCTCTATATTCTCCTATATGGATTTATCAAATATAATACTCAACAAACACACATATGCATATAACTAAAGGCTGGAATACACTATATGATTTTTGCCACGATTATCCACCGATTTACTGTTTAGAGAAGTTGACGCTAGTTGCCAAAAATCAGTCAGTCTGCAGATTTGATAGAAAATCGTGTAGTGTATGATGGTCACAGACTCTGATTTTTTTAGCTGCAGATTATGACTCTATCCAGTCGGAGAATATCAAACGTTTTATATTTTGAGCCAATTTTAGAAAAATTTTAGCCAATTTTAGAACACATATTGTTTTCATTAGTCAATCGTCTCCTAGCAACAAGGCACACGTTTCTGCGTGAGTTTGTTGTGATCGGAACAACTTTAAAGTCTGGTAGTGTGTGATCCTCAGTCATTTAGTGTGTGATGGACAGGTTTTCCTTTGTGAATATTTCAAAGTCGGTATGTCCAGTGTTTTAAAATCTGTTTTTTAAAAAAATCAGATTTTTCTGACAATTATTTCTATTGACAATTATGGCTTTAAAGGGTTAGTTCACCCAAAAATGAAAATTCTGTCATTAATTGCTCACCCTCATGTCATTCCAAACCCATAAGTCTACTGAACGTAAACAACGCTGATTATGTAGTTTCGTAAAATTACGGCTGAACCCCTGATGTCACACTATTTTACCGATGTCCTTACTGCGTTTCTGGACCTGGGAACATTGCAGTTGCATTGCTGTCTATGGGAGGATCAGAGAGCTCTCATATTTTATCAAAAATATCTTAATTTGTGTTCTGAAAATGAACGAAGGTCTTACAGGTTTGGAACGACATGAGGGTGAGTAAATAATTACAGAATTTTCATTTTTGGGTGAACTAACCCTTTTAATGACAATTATGACTTTATAGGGTTAAAAATGTTAAAGGGGTCATAGGATGCCCATTTTCCACAAGTTGATATGATTCTTTGGGGTCTTAATGAAAAGTCTGTAACATAGTTTGGTTAAAATTTCTCAATGGTAGTGTAAAAAAAACACCTTTTTTACCCTGTCAAAAACAGCTCTTTTCAGATCAAGCCGTTTTTGTAGCATTTTCCTTTAAATGTTAATGAGCTCTGCTGTCAGGAGTAAATGATGACTGCTGTTCATTATTACATCCAACAACAGAACACCTCAGTCGCTATGGAGTCATTCTTGTCTACAACTGCTCCGGCAGTGAAACAATGGCGGACTGATGACAGCTCACTCAGGGCGGGTCTAAGGTAAGACGCCAGTCCAGTCCGTGCTGAAACGCTACTGTCAATCAAACTATCGTGGGAGGGGCCTGTTTTTGTGATGTCACACAGACAGGCATCTGAGATCGGCTCGATTTGAGAAAGGGGTAAAAATTTAACCAGATTTAAAAAAAAAAACACTGGGTGGATTTTTATCATTATAGGTTGGTTGTGTACACACACTGCCAACACACATTTCAGTTCAAACAACTTGTAAAAGTGCGTGTAGCATCCTATGACCCCTTTAAAATGTTTTAAACTGATTTTATTGATAGCTGAGGGCATTATCCAATTAGCCAAAATATTCAATAAAGACGTAAGGAGCCAGAGATTCATAGAATTTTATAAATGGCAGGCGTTCCATTTCTGTGGAAATCTGTGGTGCATCTGCAAGTACAGACAGCATGACCAGAGTCATACTCCACATTACTAAACAAGACCAAGAGTTTCCATGATGTACGTCTGGCTGGGTGTTTAACAGAAGTGGAATCAAATGGACATTGAGTGAGAGAGGGGGGGGTGGGGGTGGGGGGCAGCGAGTAGGATCACTTAATTTGGCAGCTGGAAGGGAAATCACAAGCTCTGTTCCAAACCTAGTCAGCTGTCTTGAGGCCTAGGCCTATACGTAAGCAGCATCTGAAATGGAACATCCTTTTTTGGAACAGTCTTCGTATCAGCAGTGTGCCTATGATGCCTACTTAGGCAGCTCACTAGGTTTCGGAACCCACGTGTTATAGAGTGTAACAGTTGGGTTTCTTAAGTTAAAAACTCTATTTATTTTCTCCACAGGTTCCATAGGTCCATTGATTTTTAACGCTAAACCTTTACAGAAAGACTTGTTGTGAGCTAGGAGATTGTTAATCAATAGTATGCTTTTGCTGAGGCTGTCTTGTTTGCATTATTTCAACATAATTTTAAAACATTCGTGTTTAACATGGGAACTTGTGGTGAAAAACTACATTACCCATGATGCTGTACAGAAAATTCCACCAATCAGAGAGCTGGGGGCAAGAAACTGGCCCCTGAGGTTGTTATGCACGCCTATAAGGGAACAACAGTGTAACAGCTCCATTGCATGCCAAAACGACATAGCCCTGCAATAACCAAAAACATTTTGAAAGCCAAGCTTCAGGTTGTCTTATTTTGTGTGTGCGTGTCAGTATTTTTTATTTTTATTTGTATTTATTTTTTCGCATAACATTCATAACACTGCATTTAGTTTAATAAATACTAGAGCCATACTGGCTCTCTCACAACAAAATTGCAAAAACAGTTCAGAGACAGCATTCTGGTATTTCTATTGCATACTAAAAACTGCCGTTAAACTGTCACAAACAGCTTATATTTCCAAATACATACTGTGCATACCTTCTGTTTCGAAACTTTTAAACAGACAAGCATACAAAAGTCCTGACTTTGCAGCAAATGAGAATGAAATGTTCTTGATTTGACACCAAAAAGTTTTTATAGGCGCACAGCTCCGCTTCTTTAATGCAAGAACGCCGCAGTCGTGCAAATTGAACATTTACGCAGCATTGATTAATTAGCAACGGTCCCTTTAAGAGCGTGAACGCGCATAGTATCTTTTCCATTGCGACTCTCTGCAACAACTTCAATTGCTTTTTCCTTGCAGAAATGCAGCACATTTACTGTCTCGAACCACTCCCTGCCATCATAAAATAACTTCGTATGATAGATAGAAATGGCTTACTCTTGTAATGTGCCGTCGTGATGGGGACAGAGCCGCAGAGGGAAGTGTCTCTCCTCCAGACGAGGCTGTCAAGAGCGTCTAGACTGACTGTCTCACTCTCATCGCCAAAACTCAGCAGAGCACAAACTCCCGCTGTGTTCCAGTCAGTCCAGCCCTCTGTCTCGCTCTGGTGAATTCGGGCAATATGGGACACCTAATCTCCAGTGTGTTTATTTCCTGTTCTAACAAAATTTAGTCAACAGGACTTTTACTATAATTTTAGCATAGATGTCATGTGACTGAAATCACATGACTTCATTGGGGTGATTCCACAGAAAGGGGCGGGGCACTTGTCAATCAAGAAGCTCCCCTGGGAATTGCATGACAAGGTCAGTGACATAGGATTCTGACTAGATTAATGTTAAGGACATAAATCTGTCATAAATAATACAATGTCCCTAATTGTTGTCAAATTATGTTTGTGATCTATTCAAGCAACACAATATGTATTAAAGTGTTGAAAATGTTTTAGTTTTTTTTCTTTCAAACATTTTTTTGTTGTCCCACATTATCAAATATGATTGAGAATGTGGGACAGCATGCTTTGGGTAATCTGGGACAGTCTTCAAATGGAGGAAATATGTATTTAGGGACTTTATAAGTCTAATGACAAGGGATAACATATGCTATAATGAGAAATGTGGAGTACTGGAGGTTATAACATTAGCATAAGTTCACAGTAGCTAGCAGTTAGCTAAACCAGCTAGCTAGAGAAATGCTACAGAGATGGAATCTGGGAAACATATTCCAGTAGCAAGCAAAGGTATCAGGATGAAGTAAACTGTTAATTTCATTTTCCAAATTCCCAGTTAGTTTAGTATACAACGGTTGAGGGAGGAGGGGGAGCTGCGCCCAGGCCAGCTGACAATGTTCTGTACACAGACAAACGCACACCCCACACACACACACACACACACACACACACACACACACACACACACACACACACACACACACACACACACACACACTCTGAGTGTTTGTTCCCCGAGTAGCCCCAATTTTAATAGAATGGAGAACTTGAATAACTGACTGAATAATCCATTAATCAAATTGTTGCTTGCTGTTGCTTAAATTTTAGTTGATTCTTTAAAATGTTAATACAATGTTAAACAAATGTTAAACAATT
>NW_015554071.1:809839-811196 GCF_001515605.1 Sinocyclocheilus anshuiensis
TCCTGTGTACAGAAAGAAATTATTTTTCCTGATATTGAAATATACATTTCCTTATTGAGATTTCTGTACTTGTCATTTTTTTCATAATGCTTTTTAAAAATTGGTGATATTGTGTTTGGCATGCATAAAGTATGGTGAATATAGGCTTTTTTTAGGCCTAATACATATGTCCCAGATTACAAAGTGACCTGTCCCAGATTATCAAATTCAGGCAGATTTTTTTTTTTGGCACAAAAAACACTAATAGGTGTGGCATGTCTCCTCTGGGTATAATATCAACATTCTATCTTCTGGTGTGGTTAGAAAACATCTTAGGGATTTCAGAAAAGTCTAATGTGTTGATCTAATGTGTTAGATAGATATCAAAATAAATCGCAGAAGTCAAAATTGTAAAAAATGTCCCAGATTACCCGAATTCACCCTAGATAGATAGATAGATAGATAGACGGACGGATGGACAGAGATAGATGATAGATGTATGGATAGATAGATATATAGATGCTAGATAGATAGATAGATAGATAGATAGATAGATAGATAGACGGACGGATGGACAGAGATAGATGATAGATGTATGGATAGATAGATATATAGATGCTAGATAGACAGATAGATAGATAGATAGATAGATAGATAGACGGACGGATGGACAGAGATAGATGATAGATGTATGGATAGATAGATATATAGATGCTAGATAGATAGATAGATAGATAGATAGATAGATAGATAGATAGAAGACGGATAGATAGATAGATCGATAGATCGATAGATAGATAGATAGATAGAAGACGGATGGACAGATAGATGGACAGATAGATAGATAGATAGATAGATAGATAGAAGACGGACGGACGGACGGACGGACAGACAGATAGATAGATAGATAGATAGATAGATAGAGAGATAGAAGACGGATGGACAGATAGATGGACCAGATAGATAGATTGATAGATAGATAGATAGAGAGATAGAAGACGGATGGACAGATAGATGGACAGATAGATAGATAGATAGAGAGATAGATAGAAGATGGATGGACAGATAGATAGATAGATAGATAGATAGATAGATAGATAGATAGATAGATAGATAGATAGATAGAACGGATGGACAGAGATAGATGATAGATGGATGGATAGATATATAGATGCTAGATATATAGATGCTAGATAGATAGATAGATAGATAGATAGATAGATAGAAGACGGATAGATAGATAGATAGATAGATAGATAGAAGACGGATGGACAGACAGACAGACAGATAGATAGAAGACAGATGGACGGACAGACAGACAGACAGATAGATAGATAGATAGATAGATAGATAGATAGATAGATTAGATAGATAGATA
>NW_015554071.1:811537-820879 GCF_001515605.1 Sinocyclocheilus anshuiensis
GATAGATAGATAGATAGATAGATAGATAGATAGAAGACGGACGGACGGACGGACGGACGGACAGATAGATAGATAGAAGACAGATGGACGGACAGACAGACAGACAGATAGATAGATAGATAGATAGATAGATAGATAGATGGATAGATAGATATAAGACGGACGGACGGACAGACAGACAGATAGAAGACAGACGGACGGATGGACGGACGGACAGACAGACAGACAGACAGACAGATAGATAGATAGATAGATAGATAGATAGATAGATAGATAGATAGATAGATAGATAGATAGATAGATAGATAGATAGATAGATAGATAGATAGATAGATAGATAGATAGATAGATAGATAGATAGATAGATAGATAGATAGATAGATAGATAGATAGATAGATAGATAGATAGATAGATAGATAGATAGATAGATAGATAGATAGATAGATAGATAGATAGATAGATAGATAGATAGATAGATAGATAGATAGATAGATAGATAGATAGATAGATAGATAGATAGATAGATAGATAGATAGATAGATAGATAGATAGATAGATAGATAGAAGACGGACGGACAGACAGACAGACAGATAGAAGACGGACGGACGGATGGACAGACAGACAGACAGATAGATAGAAGACGGACGGACAGACAGACAGACAGATAGATCAGACAGACAGATCAGACAGACAGATAGATCAGACAGACAGACAGATCAGACAGACAGACAGACAGATAGACAACTGATTTTGATTACAGCATTTTCAATTTCTTCAAGTAAAATAATTTTTCATAAAAATGATAAAATATAGATTTAAATATACTGTGTGTGTGTGGGGGGGTGATGAGACAGCAGTAGGAAGGGGCGGGGCCAGTGGAGAGGGAGGTGCTAATGTGAGAGGAGGGCTTGTGTCATTTCACCCGCTTAAAAGACTAATTTACCAAAAAGAGCCTGAACCCTCTGGCAAGGATTTAACAAGTGTGTTTGCCATTACTGTGTGGTTCTGTGGAGAGAGTCCATGCCAGCCCAGTGCAGACATGGCCACAGGGTTGGCAGGTGTGTAATTAGGCCACGATACTGTATGTTCTCTTGATTAACACACTCTCAGCAGCCCGAGGCCCAAAGCCCTGACCACTTACATCTGCCACAGACAGAGAAGAGAAAAACAACCCACAACTACCACGACTCAAAGTGTTTGATCTGATCAGGACTGTGTGTGTGTGTAATGTGTATATATACATATTGACACTATATATACAACATTTTTGATTGTATAACTACATATTGAAAGACCAAATTCATACATTAAGAGTTTTTTTATTTTGTTATTATTATTTGATTTTAATTTTAATGTGGAAAAACATTGTGGAAAAAGTTTCAGATTGTGAAACAATGTACCAAATACACCAGATAAATCTCAACCAGTCAAGTAAAGGCCCAGTCATATTTTACATCAAAATCAAAAGCATTGTGACATCATTTTCATAAAGTAAGGATAACTTTCCTTAAAAATAAATGCAAAATAATAATAATAATAACATGCTACTTATAAAAGTATTTATGCATCACATTATCTGTTATACTACCCTTAATTTATAATTATTTAACTACAACCATTTCATAACAGTATTTTTTTACTGTAACAAACTCAAAAATATTACAGTAAAAAATCATGAAAACAGTTGTCTTCATTTTCTTTATATATAATTTAAATATAATTTATTATAATTTCATTTTTAGGGTAAACTATGATCTGGACATAACAAAGGCAATTTTGATAATGTTAATAAAGAAAACTAAATAACCAAAAACAGCGATCACATTTGATGACACAAATTATACACACTAAATGTGAGGAAGCATATAAAGGCAGGTTAGTGTGAGGTTCTCAGTCATGTTCGGTGGGTTGATTGGTGGAGTTGGCCGTGTGGCGCTGACGTATCTGAGGAGCGTGGGACGGATCAGGCTCATACATTTGCTCAATGAGAGAGGGGGGAGGCAGGAGGTGGGCCAGGCGAGATCCCGCTCTGGGGGAGTCCAAATGAGGGAAGAAGTACCTGGGGGAACAGAATGGGGGCGAAGCCAAACAAACACCACAAACGAGACACACCACCAACACAGAGAGATGATGGAAAAATGGACAGTGAGGAAAAACTAAGAAACAAATGAAGGTTGAACACAAGGTAACATTGTCAGGAGGAGAGTTAAAGGGATAGTTCACCCAAAAAATGAAAATTCTGTCATTAATTACTCACCCTCGTGTCATTCCAAACCTGTAAGACCTTCGTTCATCTTCAAAACACAAATTAAGATATTTTTGATGAAATCCGAGAGCCCTCTGACCCTCCCATAGACGGCAACAGAATTACCACCACGTTCAAGGCCCAGAAAGATAGTAAGGGCTTCGTTAAAATAGTCCGATAATGGCAGAGGATGGTGACACAGAAGAGACGAATTGTTGAATAAAGTCATTATTTTTGTTTTCTTTGTGCACAAAAAGTATTCTCGTAGCTTCATAAAATTACGGTTGAACCACTAATGGACTATTTCATCGATATTCTTACTACATTTCTGGATCTGGGAACATTTCAGTTTCAGCTGTCTATGCAGGGTCAGAAAGCTTGGATTTCATCAAAAATATCTTAAATTGTGTTCCGAAGATGAACGAAGGTCTTACGGGTTTGGAACGACATGAGGGTGAGTAATTAATGACAGAATTTTCATTTTTGGCTGAACTATATCCCTTTAAAAGTATGCATCAGTTTCAATGCAATGAAATGTTAATCAACAGCGTGTGGCATAATGTCAATTATCACACATTTTTGATAACTTTTAATAGAAATACTGCAGCATTGAATGTTTAAGCCTACATTCCAACTTGTTCCTCTCTTGCAAGGTCTCCTTGAATGAGGACAAACATAATTCAGACAAACTTCAGAGAGGTTATTACATAACTCAGTGAAAAACAAACTTTATTTTAGAAAAAATGCACACAAAAGTTGCATTCATTTCAAAAACTGTTTAAATGTTCTCCTTTTGAATTCCCATTTCAAGTGGCACCACTATAAAGAATATGCTGAGTTCCTGTCATGAAGGGAAGCGAGCATCACAAGATCTCCAATATACAGTATATAGCATTAATGATCGGGCTCCGGCCTTTGAGTTATGGTCCATTATTCATGCACCAGACTCCTGAATTTTGACAAACTTTTGGTGACTTTTTTTATTAGCGGAGATATTGTTTAGCATGTCTGATGTTTCATCATTGTCTACTAGGATTGTCTCCTCTACTACATTGTCTCCTACATCATAAAAGAGTTACTGAAATCTGGTAATTCAGTTAGTGTGACAAATTAAATGTAATGTGTAGTAATTCCAAGGGCATATTTGGAGAGGAGTGGTTTGAGCAGAACTGAGCTGAATGATAGTGTCTCCCTCTACTGTCCACACCACACATTACATGCCGGCAGTTTCAAACCAACAGCACAACTATGTGGTTTTCTCAGGAAACACGAGTTAAAGGAATAGTTCACCCAGAAACCAAAGATGCCAAATTTACCCACCTTCAAGATGTTCCAAATGCAAATAAATTAGGATTTTAAAAATGTCTTCTTTTATGCTTCACAGAAGAAAAAAAGTTCTGGAACGTTTGACGGCAAGTAAATGATATGGTTTTAATTTTGGGGGAGCTGCTCCATTAAATGCAACTTCGACAGTTTTCTGACATGGTCAATACAAATGTTGACAAATGCAGACAATTATGTTTGAAACTCATGAAAAATGACCTAAATGTATTAAAATAATAAGTAATACTGCATCACATTACAACAATTAATAAGTATGTCAGTGTTGATGGGAATCAAGTTTAGTGTATAATTTGTTCAAAAATACCAACAACAACAAAAAAAAAATGCTTATCGTCAGGTAAGTAGCACTGAACACAACACACACAGAGGCACAGTTCCTTTAACAGCCACACAACCGATCATGCCGTCAGCACACGCTTCTGTCGGATTAGTCACTAGACGAGTGTTCAGGTGTCACACACCGTGCAGGGGAGGGTCAATCAGGTCTCGGTCCAATCCTGTGCATGTGCATGCAGCAAACAGCCAATCAGCATGTCATGCCATTAGCCTGGCATCAGCTGAGCTTTTTTTCTGTTAAAAATAAAACGTCATTATGTATAAACCACAAACCTGAAAATTCAAATGCAGACAAATGCAAAAAAAAGTAGAAAACAAAACTGCCTCCGTCAGTTCCCAAAAAGTGAGAACTAATTTTTTACATAAAGCAGTAGTTTTTGAACTTTTATTTCAAAATGTAACGATTATTCCAAACCTACACATTTGTGATTAATATTTATCAAAATTCTATCCAGTATTATATGGTTATTTAATATGTAAACGGTTTAGTCTTTGAATTTCAAGCAAAAATGTTAACACTAGATTAGGGAACACAAATTCACTATTAACTAAGAGTTTTCCCTCAGTGAACTCCTAATTTGCTTCTTATTCACAGTAAGTAAGGTGGTTGTAGTTATGTTTAGGTATTGGGTAAGTCATCTAGAATATGGTCATGCATTAATATATGCTTTATAAGTACTAAAAACAGTCAATATACATGCTAACAAGTGACTAGTTAAAGGGGTCATATGATGCGATTTCAATTTTTCGTTTCTCTTTGGAGTGTTACAAGCTCTTGGTGCATAAAGAAGATCTGTAAAGTTGCAAAGACTAAAGTCTCAAAACCAAAGAGATATTCTTTATAAAAGTTAAGAGTCAGCCACACCTACCTAAAATGGCTCATTCTAACACGCCCCCACATGTCTACGTCACTATCTGGGAAGATTTGCATAACGCCGCCCAAATGTTCACGCAAAGAAAGAAGGCGTAACTTTTATTCTCGCTGTAGTATTGTTGTTGCCGTAATGTTCTTTTTAGCAACATCATATGACCCCTTTAATAGTGAATAGAGTTCCCTAATCTAAAGTGTTACCTCAAAAACAACTATATTGAGGGTCTGCATTGAAATCCTCCTGGGAAGTTCATATTTAAGACTTGGGAAGTTGTGATTATGAGATCAGATGCATTTTTTTTTTTTACTACAAAATGATAAATAAAAATGTGCATTCGTTTTGTTTTTTAATGTTTTTATTCAGTTTATGAAGGTGCTGTAAACTGAATCATTCTATATTGCATCATATTTTATACATGCAACTTAGTTTATTGCAAATAATTTTTGCCATATTTAAAAAAAAAATTGTAAACTATAGACAACGCATCCACAACGTCTGTCACGTTTTCTCACTAATCCGCCCCAAAAACAGAAACTTAGGCTCAAATAAAATCCAGAGTTTTCCCACTCACAATTACGACATTGAGGGTGCTGTTCATGTGCACTCAACTCATCAATGTAATCTTTCCAAAATGACTTGAACGCTCCATTACTGCTCATCCCTACATCACGGCACCGTCACGTACCTGCCAGCAGAAGCAGCCCCAACAACCATCTGAGCGGCCGCAGGGACGCCCACCGCGCTCAGAGCCGCAGCGTGTCCAGAGCCGTTCACTGGGCTGCCGTCTCCTCTCAGGATCCCTGTGCACTTCCAGTTGTCCATGTAATTAGCTGCAGATGAGATGAAACAGCATTCACAGCACAATTTACATAATGTGACTTATTTCATGAAATACATCAGGCTGGGATATTCTTAGTTCGTATTATGTGCAGTCTTAGTTGTGAGCAGAAATAATGTTTAAAGTTCATATTTATTAATGAAAGATAAACCCTTTTTCTTTTTAATATTATATTAACAATTTAAGGAAAAGAAAATAATTAAAAACAATATTAAAAAGAGTTGGACTTCAAAGAGTATATCTGAATAGGCAATGATAAAGAGCTATCACTGCGAATGGTTGTTCACTCAGCAGGAAGCAGACTGAGCTGACGGCTGACCTTTCCAGAGCCGCACACAGCCGTCGTCTCCAGAGGAGGCCAGCAGAGTGCTGGTGATGTTCCAGCTCACGCGCCACACCTGAGAGTTATGACTGTCAAACTGAGCCATCACCTGCACCTCAAACTTAGTGGGACCAGAGCTGTTGGCACTCTCTCTCCTGTCAGAAACACAACACACATCAACTACACCAACAACATTCATACAGTCCGAGGAAAACATGTTTACCCCTCTGGTGCTCCTCATTTGGGAGTCACACTTGTGATCTTTATGGATCACACTTGTGATCTTCACACTTGTGACACCTCCCCCCCAGTAAAATCAATGTAACATATTTTTGTTCTAGAATATTTTGTATTTTGAGATGATTTCATGGTTCCAATTAATATTTATGCAATAATTATGATAAATTTCTTCTCACTGAAAATTATACACATTTTTAAAAATATATATTTTTATATTACTTTTCAATTAATGCAGTATTTCATGTTAAAATAGAGTCAATGTCTTTAAAATCCAGTTTTTGAAGCCTGATTAGTGCCATCCGGTTGGAGTAAAATAAGAAAAACATCTGCAATTTCATGGTCTAGCCCATAGATTCCCATATAAAAGGCCTATAAATTCTCTAATTGTTTTTAGACATAAATATTATTTTTATTAAGTTGTGGGTTTAGATATATATTTAGACATTCTCAAAGACAACTTTTTGTAAAGGTTTATATTTTTATTTTTTTGAAATGTTGATTTGAAGCATCCGTTTTTGAATTATTATTACTACAGTCAAAACTGAACACAGAGAAAGCATTTTGTTACACAAAACATTCAAATTCTATAAAAATGTAACAAAAATGAACAGGAATGTTTTATCAGAGCTTAATTCTTCTGAGTCTGATCTGATTTCAGTTTTCTGACTCGTTTTGGTTAAATGGTTATAGCCATACCAATTCATTTGAGTGTGTGTAATTGTGTGTGTGTGTCTGTGAGTGTGTGTATGTGTGTGTGTGAGTGATGTGTCTGTTTTGCACTCTTGATGTTTTTAAAGTGTAACCCCTTCCTTCATGTCCACTTTTTTACTGCATTGTAGTTGAATTATTGATTTTATTTTACATATTTGCTGTGTTACAGTCACCCCAGTTCATAGGGGTGTGTGTGTCCACGCATGTGTGAGTGGGTGTGTTGATTTTGCTCTCTAGATGTTTTAGAGTTTCACCCCTTCATTGCTGTGTCATTTTTTTCTGCATTGTGGGGGATTTGTAGATTGTACACATAAAAATGTTCTGTATTCTTGATTTTTTTTCCCCCATTTCCCATTCATTTCCTATGGTCGGTCATTTTTGGCCTAGTTCCTCAGAATCAGTTGTGGTTGCAACAAAGTGGTTGCCGAGCAACAGACAAAAGTAAACAAAGGTGTGTGTTTGTACAGTAATTTACAACAGCTTCGAACGTGGCTCAACCAATCAGAATCAAGGACCGGAACTATCCGCTTTTTGTTTATGTTTGGGTGAAATAACATGTTTAAGATGATCAATTTGACTGTTACCTCACTTACTACTGAGTGTGATATCCTACTAACCTCATGGGTATGAGTTTGAAAATGCGGACGTCTTTAGTGGCTATGGCCAGCACATGGAAGGATCTCCCCAGATTAGGAGCAAAGGCGATGTCATGAACCGGGTCAGTCACAGTCATCAGCGTCTCTGCTTTGGCATACTTCCTGTAGGTCAACATAAACCCTTTAGAAAAGCTTATAAGTGATAACAAGTAAAACAGGAACTGATGCATGGAGTGAAGCTCATACCTGGTATTTTCATTATACTCATAGATCTGCACTTTGCCGCTGTATGTGACGTTGCTGTCGTCACTGCCCACGGCTATCATTGGAGGATGAGCTCGAGAACTAAAGGACAGAACAAACAGTCGTGACGGTCAAGAGTGCATCTTTCATACTGATATGTGACTGTGTAGACGGCGCTCAGACCTGGAGGGGTTCCAGGAGATGCAGGAGCAGGAGAGCTTGCAGGAGATCTCGTGCTGCAGTGACCACTGGCTGAGGTTCATCACGTCAGGGGCCTCGTAGATGCGCACCACGCCGTCTGCAGAGCAGGTGGTCAGCATCAGGCCCATGTGCTTCGGCGCAAACTTCACATCGGTCACGGACGTCCGGCTGTCCACCAGCGTGGTTCTCTTGATCTGTACAGACAACGCAGAAATCAACAAAAGAACTCTGACATTTGATTGGTTTTTGCTTCCTTTCACAAACTATAGTACAATTCTAATGTTGTCAGTAATAGGGATCTTTCATTAGATAATACTGAAATATTTGAAACTGTTTTAATACACATTTTCCACAGTATCAATACACTGATACCAGCTGTGCTTTGTGTGCATTTTCCCTGCAGTTTTTACAAAAATAAAATCCTGCTGGGGTTAACTCATATGGAGCCCCACACATGACATTCAGACAAAAGTATATTTATCATGGCCCCTGAATTAAGAATTGGTTCCCTCATTTTATTAATTCATTACCTAATTTTAGTTACCTGTGGCCATGATTTACTGTTTGTTCCCTCATTTTAGTTAATTGGCGACTATGAATTTGTTCCCTTATTTTATGAATTCATTCCTTCAATTTAGTTCATGACCACAAAAATTAAGAATTTGTTTCTTCATTTTAGTTATATTTGCTCCCACAACTTAATTCATTCCCTCAGTGTTATTTCGCTTCTTACTTTTTTATTTTACAGAGAAGTTGTATTACAATTGTCTTAATAATAGGGGTCATATGATGCGATTTCAATTTTTCCTTTCTCTTTGGAGTGTTACAAGCTCTTAGTGCATAAAGAAGATCTGTAAAGTTGCAAAGACTAAAGTCTCAAATCCAAAGGGATATTCTTTATAAAAGTTAAGAGTCAGCCACGCCTACCTAAAACGGCTCGTTCTAACACGCCCCAACATGTCTACCTCACTATGTGGAAATATTAGCATAATGCCGCTCAAATGTGCACGCAAAGAAAGAAGGCGTGGTTTCAGGAACAGCAGTAGTGTTGATGCAGCCATGTCAGGGAGACGCTGTGTGTTTCAGTGTGAAAGCACTTTATTTGGGATTCCGGAAGTAGATGCAATTAGGAATCATTGGTTAAGATTTATTTACAACAGAACAGCACAACCCAGATGTTCGAATTTGTGCAACGCATTTTATGAATGACAGTTTTTTTTAACCTAGAAGAGTACAAGGCTGGCTGTGCACAAAGGCTATTTAAAAAAAAAAAAAAGGGTCAATTCCGACTTTGCTATGACAATCTGGTGCTTCTGAATCAGCGACTGTAAGTATGTTTTGTTATTAGTTTAAGTATTTGCTATTGACTGTTCAAATGCGGAGTTTTGCGCA
>NW_015554071.1:821308-823990 GCF_001515605.1 Sinocyclocheilus anshuiensis
ATTTTAAAAATAATGTGTTTTTTGAACATTAAAGCATGTCAACATATTCTGTTACACCAAATACACAAAATAATGATCTTTAAAATAACATCATATGACCCCTTTAATAATAACAACAACAATAATATTAATAATAATAATATATTATGACTACTGTTATACAATCCCACTCAGAGCTATGAAGCAACAGATTTTCAGTTGATAAGAAATTAGTCTGATTAGGGTAAAAAAAAATTATAATTTAGATACTGTTCAAATTTTATGCCCTTTATGTTGTAGCAATTTCCCTACGATATAAAAATATATTAGCACTATTTTTCAAGGTATTGTGTAGAAGTTAGAAATTCCAGTTTCATGACAACAGTAAAACAGTAACAAAAAATTAACAATTGTACATACCCAGTGACTTTGTCCCCGTTGTTTGTCATTGGATTCTCCGACGATCTCCTCCCATACAGCTGCAGTGCGGTCGAAGGAGCAAGACGCCAACACCTGCCCAAACTCAGGGTGCGCCCATGTCACCCTCCACACCGATCCACTGTGAGTCTACAACAGATAGACACAACTCAGAAATCAGTCAAAAACAGCTAATTTTTTCCCTCCATTAAGGTGTATTTGGTTAAACTAACTAATCATTTCAACATTTAGTTTAATTTTTATTTAAGATGGTCATATGCACACAAAATATAAATTACCAAAATGAATTTATGACTGTAAATGCACCTATTGTACCCCACATATTGAATTTTGCATTTTAGGTTTAAATAGAGAGTTACACCCAAAGAACATAACCAGGGCCGGTGCGTACATTTAGGCGAACTAGGTAGCCGCCTAGGACGGCAGCACAGTCAGGGCGGCAAAAAGGACAGATTTCAGTTTATCTTTTGGGCATTCTTTGGAATTATTGCACTCATATCAACAAGTTATCACCCCTTAGTTATTCTAACTCTAAATTAACTTAACTTCATAGTAATGCCGTTCCCGCGCCGTGCCCCACCTGAGCGGCGTCAATATCACATGCAAAACACCCTCATGTACTTCCATAAATGTCATCAAAATGAATAAAACTATCCGGACATGAATGAATTTTGCTACTGGTGATGTCTGATGAGTTTTAAAGCCCGACACGCGCTTCTGAAAGGTAAGATTATAGCCTACTGTGAGAGAAAGCGCGGGGGAGACACAGGTGGACCAAGTATATAGTGTAATCCAGGGGTGCCCAACCCTGTTTCTGGAGATCTACCTACCTGCAGAGTTCAGTTCCAACCCTGATCAAACACACCTGTCTGTAATGATCAAGTGTTCCTTCAGATCCTAATAAGTTGGTTCAGTGGTGTTTGATCAGGGTTTTAGCTGATCTTTGCAGGAAGGTAGATCTCCAGGAACAGGGTTGGGCACCCCTGGTGTAATCTATTAGATAGGCCCATGTACATCCAAACACGTACATACCAAAACTGTGGACCAAAACTGTGTTTTGTTTTTTTAGCCTGGTAGCCTAGATATTTAGCCTTTATCATTTATAACACTACGAACAGTGTTTAATTTGTAAATTGCGAGGTCCCGGAATAAAGCGGGTTGACGGATCCGGCAAGTGATCAGAGGATGGAAAGGTAATGGAGCATTCGCGCAATCATTTAGTGGACCCACTTAAGTGATTACCAGCTTGCATCAGTTGCTTTTATAGTATGCACATATACTCTAAAAATCATGGTTATTTTATTGCAAAATTTTTTCGTGTTTGGGTAGTTTTTGCGTAACCCAGCTCCTGGGACAGGAGAGTTGCAACAACCCAGTGTTTGTAATGAGTGCAGATATTTTGCATTCTTTTCAGGCGAGTAGTTCTCAGTGCCGCCGACTTGCATTTCTTTGGTCAAATATAGGTTTGTGGCATGTTTAAATGGTAAAATATGTTGTAGAGAAAGAAAGAACGAAAGAAAGAAAGATCAAAAAATGTCAAAATAAATGAAAAACGAAAACGAAACGAAACCAACAGCAGTTATTGAACACCTAACTAAAAATAACAATCAAAAATAAATAATCGTTTTCTACTCAATCTCAGCATGCTTTCATTTTGTGTCGCTAGAGGTTTGCGTCAATAAGCTTAAATTAAAATGTCTTTGGTCTGCGCTCTGGAAGTGTTCTGTTAATTCTGCTAAACTTTAATTACTAAAACTAAAATTAAAACGGAAACTAAACTGTATAAAAACTAAATAGGCTATAAATCTGTTCACAAAATAAAAACTAAACTAAAATTAACCAAATTATTAATAAAACTAATAAAAAAAATTGAAAGCGATATTAAAATAAAAACGAATTTAAAAATGCAAAACTATAATAACCCTGACAAGAACATCTTTCATTGGTGTGTGAGGAGGGGGATCCGCCAAATGAGGTTATCGGAATTCGGAGGTGCCGGACCCGGACCCAGCTTGTTCAAACTACACCAGATTTCTATGTCTCTTAGTGAAAATGAAGTACAGAGACTTGTGCTTTCCGTGTCCTGAACAACGTTTGTCGAGCTGCTCACCGGGAATTCTCCCAAATCTTCCGATGGCCACTTCAGGCCTGTACATACACTTAAAGGTCCCCTGAAATGCTTAGAAACACGCTGCGTTACTCTATGTGTTGACGTCATTTTAACTGAAACAGGAAGACAGGGCGGGACATATCAAGCAGCCCCGC
>NW_015554071.1:824021-829472 GCF_001515605.1 Sinocyclocheilus anshuiensis
AACACTGTTTGAATCGTTCCCTGTCCCCTATATAGTGCACTACGTGCCATTCACTGTACAGAAAATACTAATTCTGTGGACAAGTGACCGATTTCAGCCGCGGCTTCAGCATCTATTTTATAGTGTAGGGGGCGGGGCTTCGGATTCTAGAGAGCATTTGATTGGACAGAAAGTTTGATGAGAAGCTGAAGTACGATGTGATGTCAAAAAAATCGTTGAGCCGTTTTGACAGAAGAGACGAACTGCAAGCTTTGAATGCTTATATCTTCTAAATGCGAATTTAGAAGAAGGGGTTAGGATTAGGGGTGGGGTTGGGATTAGGCAATCAGGTAGCGACTTCAACGAGGGGGTGCATAATCTGGCAGGGGTGCAGAATTCGGCACAACACCGGCCTGGACATAACACAAATAACTCATACCTTCCAGCTAGCAGTACAATGCCATTCTCCGTCGTCACCTTTGTCCCAGACCTAAAACAGTTTAAAAAGAGAAAAAAGCAAGAATGTTTGTCATTAAATTGTGGAACAATTAGGCACATAAGCTAAAGAACCACAAGCTGCACTGAATGAAACCTTCAAGACTCAAAAGCCTATATAAACTACTGAATTTCATGTAATTTGGGGCTTGAAGCAGTTTTAAATAGGACGAGAAACGTCTTTCAGTCATAAAAAGGTCTCTGCCAATTGAAGTCTCTGGCTGTGTCTCAAAACCTAGTAAGCTGCCCTAATATACCGTGTCACAGGACTCTCAATGCGGTCTATGTCGGCACCTGAGTTCACTAGGTTTATAGACACAGCCTCTATTTAGTACTGTGCAGCGGAACTGAACACATGGACGGTGTTGTCTTGCCTTGACGCTCTGATCACTGGAGCAGGTCGCCATCCTCCGACCGTGAAAGTCATAAGAAACATCGTGAATCAGATCTTTATGATCCGCTGCGATGCTCTTCGCCACGAACATCTTCTAAACTACTTCTTAATAAAGAAAATATCTCACACAATTCAGTTACTAAAATAGCAGAGGCTTGTTTAGTCAAACTTCAGCAGAAATGTTGAACTCTAGTTTAGCGGTGCCGTGTTTCTTTACTGGAATCGTTGCTCGCTGATTAAAGCATTTGAGAGCTGATTACTGCCACCTACTGCATGAGCGGAGTAGGTGATCTATTCGTGAACTATTCGATCTTACCAGATTTAACAAAACAAGCATCTAATGTTTTGATATAGTAATTATTCAATATGTTAAAGTCTTGAATCTTAAATGTATTTTTCTTTCTTGACATTTACTTGACATTTCGTTTTTTTAACATCCATTAGAGCTCTGTGCCCCACTGATGTTGATAGAAATCGAAATAATTTATCAAATAAGTCCACTGGTCGCATTAATGTACTGAAAACATTTATCTTAAAAACGATTAGTTTATATAAGTAGTCTACGTAAAATGCATGGACAGTTGGAGGTGTTTGTGTGTTGAAGTTCAATATCATGCTCACTACTTCTGTATTTCTTTAGGAGACGGCTATCTAGTGGCCCTTTGTAGTATGAATGATAGGGCACTTCACAGACACACCCGTTTTGATCACGTCTCTCAAACACAGAATCAGGAAATTACATCAACTCTCCACGTCGAGGAAACGAAACTTCAGTGCCATTTAGCTGTACTGTGTCTCTGTGCATGCACTGAAATGGCTGAAGCCAGGTTTTCTCAGGACCAGTTCAGCTGTTCAGTGTGTCTGGATTTGCTGAACGATCCAGTGACTATTCCCTGTGGACACAGTTACTGTATGAGCTGCATTACAGGCCACTGGAATCAAGAGGATCAGAAGAGAGTCTACAGCTGCCCTGAATGCAGACAGACCTTCAGACCAAGACCTGTTTTAAAGAAAAGCACCATGCTGGCTGAAGTGGTGGAGCAACTGAAGAACACTGAACGCAAACCTGCTGTTCTTGCTGGACCTGGAGATGTGAAGTGTGACGTCTGTCCTGAAAGAAAAAACAAAGCCGTCAAGTCCTGTCTGGTGTGTCTGAACTCTTTCTGTCAAAATCACCTTGAACAACATGAGAATCTCTTCAAAGGAAAGAGACATGATCTAATAGACGCCACTGGACGTCTTCAGGAGATGATCTGCCATCAACATGAAAAACTGCTAGACATTTACTGCCGTACTGACAAGCAGTGTATATGCATGGTCTGTATGGTGGATGAACACAAAAGTCATGATACTGTATCAACTGCAGCAGAGAGGACCGAAAAACAGGTACAGACTGAGAGACAGTGTTAAGATTATCCAGTTCTCTGCAATGAAAACACAAAGGCAGGAGTCACTCAAACATTTCACTCATACTTCTGTGATGCACTGTTGTTTTGTCCTATACAGAGACAATTAGACGAGACACGGAGAGAATTCCAGCAGCAAATCCAGGAGCGAGAGAAGAAGCTTCAGGAGCTGAAAAAGGCTGTGAAAACTCACAAGGTGAGTTCTGAGGAGAAGCAGCAGTGCTGGTTTAGATAAGACTCTTCTTCAGTTGGTTATTGAGGGTGATTTTCAGTCCCACTGAAGCACAGCAGACTGTGTGAGCAGCAGTAAGAGCTGATTGTAATGTGTGTCCTACAGCGCTCTGCACAGACAGCAGTGGAGGACAGTGAGAGGATCTTTACTGAACTCATCCAGTCCATAGAGCGAAGATGTTCTGAGGTTACACAGATGATCAGAGATCGAGAAAAGACTGTAGTGAGTCGAGCTGAAGGACTTATGAAGCGACTAACGCAGGACATTGATCAACTAAGGAGGAGTGATGCTGAACTACAACAGCTTTCACAGACACATAATCACACCTATTTCCTCCAGGTAACACCATGGTCTTTAGTCTTTTCATTACTGAGAGCTTTTACAGATTTTATTGACACTTGAGCAGCATTTACTCTCTATGAAATATTTCTGTCTTAAATTTATTCTCTGGTTGTTTGTGTCTGAGTAGAGTTTCCCATCTCTCCCTGTTCCTCCTGGATCTCCAGATGTTCCCAGCATCACTGAGAGTTCTTTGGATGTTGTAGGAAAATCAGTCTCTAAACTGAGACAGAAACTGGAGGATTTCTGCAGAGAAGAGATTGAAAAACTCTCTGGAAGAGGTAAAGTACTGGAGACTCATTAGTATTCTATTTATCTAGTTCTTTTACACTGAAACTGTATGTCATGTGTGTTGTTTTCCACAGTGACATGCATCCAGATCATTCCCACCCCAGAATATGAGAGCAGGAAAGACTTCCTTCAGTGTAAGTTACTAGGAAAATAGGAATACACAAAAGACAGCATTGCTATACGACAAGGTCTCTTTATGGACACCGATAAATCAGTGCATTATTTTTCTATGATTTTTTTAAACATGCAAATACACATGAAACGTGAAAATAAGAATTATTTATTTACATCAGTGGTTCTCAATTCCAGTCCTCATGACCCCTTGCTCAGGGAGTAGGGAGCAATGAACACTGTGTAGGGACACTGTCATTTGGAACACAGTTCATGCATGGGGCTCTCTTCTAACGAGCTGATGATCTGAAATTGAGGGGGGCCTGCATCCAATAGCGCCATGCTATAAGGGAGTGCAGAATTAAGCCGCTCTGGAAGCCCAGCACTGGACGGAACGCACTGAGGGCTCCTGTAAGCATGAGCTAACAATGAGACTCGAGCCACTAGGCTGAGGACTACATCACAAAATCCTACCCATTAAAAGGGGGGTTAGGTGAATTTAAGCAGACAAAATACATGCCTGCAAGGGAGGGACGTCCAAGTTATAAAACCTGGTGAAGGTGGACGGCGACGACCAGCCGGCGGCCACACAGATATCACCAATAGAAATCCCGCTGGACCAAGCCCAGGAGGAGGTCATTCCTCTGGTGGAATGGGCCTCACTCCTACAGGACATTGCAAGCCCGCTGAGTTGTAAGCCAGGGCTATAGCATCAACTATCCAGTGAGTCTCTGCTTTGTAACTGGCAGCCCTTTAGAGCGGCCTACGAAGCATACAAAGAGCTGCTCTGAGTGCCAAAACAGGCCAGAGCGCTCAACATACACTCTAAGGGTGCTTTCACACTTGGTTTGATTGCCTGGTCCGAACCCGAGTTCGATTGCTCCCCCCTCCCCCTGCCCCTGCTGGACTGCGTTCATATTATTTTATTTGGGTCTGAACCGTGGTTCGTTTGCATCATCAAGCCAGCAGCTGTTTACCCCATTGCTTAGTAATGACGGCGGAAAAATGCATAACATTGCTCTCTGCACTTTTATATATTTACGTTTTTGAACCATTCGTTTTGTTTACAAAGCTTCAGTGCATAACGGCACTTACGTCTGTCCTACGAATGTACTGCAAATAAAGAACGCAGAAGGCAAACAGAAATGAGACATACAGCTTTCTGCTTGCAGCGCATCAGTCACGCTCATTAGGAAAGTGTTTACTCACTTTCCTGACGAGCGAGTGTTTCACTACACAAACACACATTTTTATCAGATAATACGTCATTAATAGCGGTTCACTTCCATGATTTGGTATGATTGCGTTCACATCAGCAGCAAACCGTACTGGAGTTCACATGAGCCGTACCACAGACCACCCTTTTTAAAACCCTCAAATGGTCCTCATTTCCTGTTTAAACTTCTGGTCTTTGGGGTCAATATGACCCCAAAATTGATAGTTATTGTAAAAAAAAATATATACATTTTTTATCATACAAATAATATATACATTTTTTTGTTTACTTCTCATCTATACATTAAAGCTGTGTTTTGGGAGATATGAAGTACTTTTGTACCCATTTACCAAAAAATTCCTCAACTACACCATTAGCTTGCATGTGAAATATCACATTTTTAAAAAATCACTTAAATGATTATCTAAATTTGATTTAAGTTGTTTCTGGATATCTAGGTATATCTAGATAGCTGATCTAGGTGTTAGGTGTAGAATTCTGCCATCTGCTGGTTAGAGAAAAGCTTGTAGAAATTAGAGTTTTTGAAAGAATAGTGTAATGACCATATATATCCAGAGGCCCATAGAGATCCATTCAGTTTTCTGGAAGTGGCCAACTGATCCTCTGGCAACTTTTCTGATATATATTTTGTAAATATGTATTGAAACATTATAAAATACATTAAAAACAGTATTTTTCTCAAAGGTTAGAATTTGTTTTTGTTGTTTGAGGTATTTTGAAGTGCCCGCTTTTGCAATAATGCCACATAAATTTGCAGAAACGCCACACAAGTTGCAAGTTGTGATTGATTGCACGCACATATGTTTTTTCAATCTAAAAAGTTAAATCAAAACAATTTTATTTTTTATTTTAGTAAATAAAACCAACACCAAAAAAACGAAAACCAAAACATGGTGGGTGAAAAATGGTGGGTGTGTGTGTGAGAGAGAGTGTGTGCACGTGTGTGTGTGTGTGTGTGTGTGTGTGT
>NW_015554071.1:831632-840630 GCF_001515605.1 Sinocyclocheilus anshuiensis
CAGTAGGAAATTTACAAAATATCTTCATGGAACATGATCTTTACTTAATATTCTAATGATTTTTAGCATAAAAGAAAAATCTATAATTTTTACCCATACAATGTCCCCGTGTAACTTAAGACTGGTTTTGTGGTCCAGGGTCACAAATAAGATTACTGTATTGTGAATTACTTGCTAATTGTTAATTGCATTTTACATGTTTTATATAAAAAAAAAAAAAAAAAAAAAAAAAAACGGGGGGAGGAGGGGTTTGAAAATATTTTTCTCTACAAAAGGGTGGTCCGGCTGAAAAGGTTTGGGAACCTCTGGCCTTCTACGTAGATGGATTGGATGCATTTCATGCAAATTAATAACCTCAGGCACACAGTCGCTCAATTAGGATATTCTGAATTCATAAACCCTCAAATGGTCCTCATTTCCTGTTTACACTTCTGGTCTTTGGGGTCAATATGACCCCAAAATTGATAGTTATTGTAAAAAAAAATATATACATTTTTTATCATACAAATAATATATACATTTTTTTGTTTACTTCTCATCTATACATTAAAGCTGTGTTTTGGGAGATATGAAGTACTTTTGTACCCATTTACCAAAAAATTCCTCAACTACACCATTAGCTTGCATGTGAAATATCACATTTTTAAAAAATCACTTAAATGATTATCTAAATTTGATTTAAGTTGTTTCTGGATATCTAGGTATATCTAGATAGCTGATCTAGGTGTTAGGTGTAGAATTCTGCCATCTGCTGGTTAGAGAAAAGCTTGTAGAAATTAGAGTTTTTGAAAGAATAGTGTAATGACCATATATATCCAGAGGCCCATAGAGATCCATTCAGTTTTCTGGAAGTGGCCAACTGATCCTCTGGCAACTTTTCTGATATATATTTTGTAAATATGTATTGAAACATTATAAAATACATTAAAAACAGTATTTTTCTCAAAGGTTAGAATTTGTTTTTGTTGTTTGAGGTATTTTGAAGTGCCCGCTTTTGCAATAATGCCACATAAATTTGCAGAAATGCCACACAAGTTGTGACTAAAACTTGATTGCACGCACATATGTTTTTTCAATCTAAAAAGTTAAATCAAAACAATTTTATTTTACTTAAATGTAAATAAAACCAACACCAAAAAAACGAAAACCAAAACATGGTGGGTGAAAAATGGTGGGTGTGTGTGTGAGAGAGAGTGTGTGCACGTGTGTGTGTGTGTGTGTGTGTGTGTGTATGTACGCAAGTATGCTCGTTCCACATTGCATTTGTGCTCTAGTACCAGGCCTTCATTTCTGTGTGGACATTTTCAGATTTATGCTGGATTTATAGATTTTTTTTTTCGGGGTCATATTGGTCAAATTTTTACATAGCTTCAGAACAACCGAATCAAGCCCGTTTTTTTTAAAGTGAATACAGATAGAAAATGTTGAAAAGTCAAAAATCTTATTCCACTGAGATGAAGGGAACTATTTTTTTTAACTAAGTAAATGTTGATTGGGGTCATTTTAACCCCAGGGACCGATTGAGGGTTAAGCGAACTCGGGTACGGTTCGCGGGAGCACACCCGAGGTCGGAAGACACCCTAAGAGCCCGAACTGGGCAGAGTGGATTAGGACCCTGCTCACCCTCTTCATTGGAGAGCGCTAAAAGGGTGATGTCTTGTGCTCTGAACAGAGTGGAGAGCACTTTAGGCACATAGCTGTGTCTTGGCTTGAGGACAACTCTACAGTCGTTAGGCCAAAACTCAAGACATGAAGCAATGACCGACAGTGAGTGCAGGTTGCCCACTTGCTTGACTGGTGCTAAAGCCAAAAGGAGGGCAGTCTTAAGCTTCAGGGGCTGCAAATCGGCCGAGTGGAGCGGCTCGAAGGGAGGGCCCCATAGGGCCCTGAGGACTATAGATAGGTCCCACGTCAGCACCGTGTGAGGGCGATGCGGATTCAATCTCTGAGCTCCCCTCAGAAACTTAACAACCAGGTTGTTCCTGCCAATTGTCTGGCCAGCCACGAGAGAATGATTCGCTGTGATTTCTGCCACATAAACTTTGAGCATGGAAGGGGTGCGCCCCTTGTCCAGCAGCTCTTGTAGAAAGGTTAGCACGTAGGACACGTCGCAATAGGATGGGTCCTCATTCTGTGCTGCACACTAGTCAGAGAAAACGGTCCATTTAAGGGTGTAGCGACATCTCGTAGACGGGGCCCAAGCCTCCAAAATGGTATTAGTTACACTTGCAGAGTGCTGTAAGACTCCCGTCGAGGGGGCAAACATGAAGGCTCCACAGCTCTGACTGGGGATGTCAAATCGTGCCCTTCGCTTGTGAGAGGAGGTCCTTCCTCAATGGTAATAATAATAATAATAATAATATGTTTATTTTATATAGCGCCTTTCTACAAACTCAAGGACACTTTACAATCATTCATCATTCACATGACAGCAGAAATAAAGGCATACATATAAATTGAATGTAGAGAACACAAAAAAACACACACAAAGATCAGGAGACAGGAAAATTAGAATAACAAAGTGAAAAGATATGTTTTTCAGGTGGGCTTTGAAATCCTGTAATGAAGAGAGGTTGCGAATATGCTGGGGAAGAGAGTTCCAGAGTGTGGGGGCAGCGATACATATGCTGTCAGAAACGATATGCACAACTTTTACAACTCCTTAAAAACCATATACGGCCCAAGGAGTTGTTCCATTACACCTTTGAAAGCAGCAGATGGACTTACAATTTTAAAAGATAAAAAACAGATCTTGGCAAGATGGGCTGAATATTTTGATTCCCTCCTTAATCATCAGTCACCAATTGATTATTCCATCTTGGAGGAGCTACCAAATCGGCAAACTATTCAAGACCTTGATCGCCATCCAACATTCCTAGAGGTGTTGCCAGCTATTAACTCTCTTCAAAATAACAAGTCCCCTGGCAATGATGGCATCCCTCCTGAACTCCTTAAACAAGGTGGCTACCTGTGTATCAGGATGATCCATCAATACATCCTACAGGTCTGGGAACTGGAGTGTGTCCCTCAACAATGGAGAGATGTCAATATTGTCACTCTATACAAAAACAAGGGTGAAAAGTCTATTTGCAGCAACAGTCGAGGTATATCACTACTGGCAGTAGCAGGGAAGGTCCTGGCAAAAATCATGTTATGTCGGCTGGTAGAGAACCTAACTGAACATCTGTTACCATTTTCACAGTGAGACAGCTAAAAGAAAAAATGTCGCGAACAGCATCAGGACCTTTTCATGGCTTTTGTTGATCTCTCCAAAGTTTTTGATACAGTGAGCCGAGAGCTGCTCTGGGATATTCTAACAAAATTTGGTTGTCCAAAAAAATTCTGTAACATTTTGTCACAGTTCCATGAAGGAATGGTGGCTCTTGTGACCATAGGTGGTCAGCAGTCAGAGCCTTTTAGAGTACGCACTGGAGTAAGGCAAGGATGTGTATTGTAACCTGTACTTTTTAATATCTACCTCCTATGTGTCACAAAGCTCCTGCATGATAAACTTGAAAGCAGCAGTGGAATCACTGTTGACTTCAGGTTGGATGGAAACCTCTTTAATATTCGAAGGTTCCAGGCCTCTACCAAGGTCTCAACTATGCAGATCCCTGAGTTGCAGTATGCCGATGGCTGTGTGCTTTTGACACACACCAGAAGACCTGCAAACTATCCTTGTTGCTGCTGTGAGGATATATAGCAGATTGGGTTTGTCAGTCAATACTGCTAAAACTGAAGTGATATGTCAACATCTTTAAGAAAGTGCCTGTGGCGAGGGGGGCGTGGTTCAGCGAGGTCTGCAGCGGGAGAGAGAGTTGGGAGACGAGCGGTGAGTAAGTGGGTCAAATGCAAATGACGAACACCTGTGTCTGGTTCCAGTAATTGGCGTGGAGAGACCGCATAAAGAGGCCCAGGAAAGAGCTGTGAGGCAGAGAGAGACTGACTGCTGACTGGGGAGAGACTGTGCCTGCTCTGGAGAACCCTGCAATCGTGATTGTGCCTGTGCAATTGTGATATATTGAGCGCTGGTAGCGCGACGTTCTTTGTTAGAAGCTGAATAAAAACCCCAGCAGCAATCAAGCCGACCCCGTCCTCTTCCTTCTCAAGACATTGACTTTGTTACAGTGCCAAATTAATCCCTCATGCCTGGAAGAATTAGCAGCAAATCGCACCACCTGGAGGCAGCTCTGTCACGCAGGAATAGTGCAACTGGAATCAGAGAGAAATATGAGGAAACAACAAAAAAGACTAAGGAGACACACAGCTATGCCTGTCCCTAAAAATTCTGACTTTATATACCCAACCTGTAATAAAATTTGTGGATCAAGGATAGGGCTCTATAGTCATTAAAGGATACATCACAAATGAGGAGGAAGGTCATCATCGGATACGATGGATACCAAGAGGATATTGAAGGGCGAGACAATGGAGAGACCATTTGAGCGTAATGAGGAGTATTTTGTATTGAATATGGAAATGAATAGGTAGCCAATGTAGTCTGCACAAAACAGGAGTAATGTGAGAAGATTTCTTGGTAAGTGTGAGGACCCTAGCTGCTGAGTTTTGAATATACTGAAGCTTATTTAAGGTTGTAGTGGCTAAGCCAAAGAATTACAAGGGGCTGCCAATAGCAGCTGAATCATCTCGGGGAAACAATTCTGGTTCCTCCAGAGTGAGGCAACCAGGAGGACCGAACATCTGACTTCCCTGACCCGTCTGATGACCTGAGGAAGCAGGGCAATCGGGGAGAAGGCATACAGGTGAGCACTGGGCCAATCGTCTTCTGAGGTGAAAAGTTCCACCTCTGCCTTCCCAAAGACAGACCAGATACATTGAACCGTTTGAGGGTGTAGTCTCCATTCCCCTGGAGCTACATTGCCCTGGATAGCTTGTCTGCTCCCTGGTTCAACCTGCCCGGCACATCAGCTGCTCTCAGCGAGAGGAGTTTATCCTGTGCTCATAAGAGGAGGCATTGAGCCAATTAAAGGGAGCATGACCTAAAACCGCCTTGGTGATTTATGAAGGCCACCACCATCCTGTTGTCCAAACGGACCAGGACGTGGTGCCCCTTTAAGGCCGGCAGGAAGGTTTTTAGGGCTAGAAAAACCGCCATCATCTCGAGGTGGTTGATGTGTAAGCGTTGCTCCAGGTTTGACCAGGAGCCGAACACCGGTCTGCCCTCGTACAGAGCTCCCCAACCCGAGTTGGAAGCATCTGTCATGACCACCTTCCTTCTGGAGATCAGTCCCAACGAGACACCTGACTGAAACAGGCGAGAGGTTTTCTAAGGGGCCACGGCTCTGACACAGCAGTGGGTTACCCTGAGATGAAAACGTTCCAGGCGCCAAGCGTGGGACGGAATGTGGGCTTTGCTCAAGAAATGCTCTTTTTTAAAATGCCAGATGGCCACAGAGGAAGGCGTCACGCTGAAGGAGAAAATTTCTGACGAAATGAGGCTCAGAGCCGACTTATATAGCATTCAGCTCCACCCCTTTTAGCAGGTTGAAGTGCCATTTGTTTGTGCAGCTACACGAACGTGAGCAAATCAGGCTTCAGTACCAGAGTAAACAAAATAGTTTTCCCAAAAGCGTGTTAACACAATGGGAGAGACCATTCGAAAGGGAACCACTGATTTACATTATGCACATTAAATAAATCCCACACAAAATTGTCAAAAGTTGTTACCAAAATACTTTTCCTTTTAACATTTAATACACTTTAAATGGAAAATGGAAATAAATGGAAAAAACTGAAATGTTGCAGTTATCAGCATCCACATCATTTGTGACCCTGGACCACAAAACCAGTCATAAAGGTACATTTTTTGAAATTGAGATTTATACATTATCTGAAAGCTGAATAAATAAAAATAAATAAATTTGGCCGAGATACAACTATTTGAAAATCTGGAATCTGAGGGTGCAAAAAAAATCAAACGATGGAGAAAATCACCTTTAAAGTTGTCCAAATGAAGTTCCTAGCAAAGCATATTACTAATCAAAAATTAAGTTTTGATATTTTTACAGTAGGAAATTTACAAAATATCTTCATGGAACATGATCTTTGCTTAATATCCTAATGATTTTTGGCATAAAAGAATCATGTTTATCGCGCTGAAATCATGTGTTTTAAACCATATCAGTTTAAACTTCTGATATACGGTTTTCTGAGATCACACATCTGAAGCACACGCACAGAAAGCGGCTGTCACAGCATGTGAGTACTAAACTAAGATTTCAGATGCTTCCAGAGAAAGGCTTACCAAAAAAAAGTTACTGGGTTAATCTTTTACACGTTTCCTTGGTTGGTAGATGCACCTTGGACCTGGTTATAGCACTTAAAACCTGGATAAGTCAGATTTTCATGATATGTCACCTTTAAGACTTTTTACTTAAGACACGTTTTGTGGTCCAGGGTCACATTTTATCTACATAAAAACTAACAAAGATGCATTTATTATGTTTAAATTATTGAAACTCCGTTTTACAGATTTCAGTTCAGATAATGTTTTGTCTCCATCAGATTTCTTCCAGTTCACTCTGGATCCAAACACAGCACATCAACGTCTCTTTCTGTCTCAGGAGAACAGAGTGGTGACCTACACTGACACAGTCCAGGAGTATGCTGATCATCCAGAGAGATTTAGTTATTGGTGGCAGGTGTTGTGTAGAGAGAGTGTGAGTGGACGCTGCTACTGGGAGGTGGAGTGGCGTGGGATTGGATCTGTTGATGTGTGTATATCAGTGTCATATAAGAGCATTAACAGGAAGGGATGGGGTTATAAGTGCAAATTTGGAAGTAATGATCAGTCCTGGAGTTTAATCTGCTCTCCTTCCAGTTACACATTCTGTCAAAATAACAAACAGACTGAACTCTCTGCAGTGTCAAGCTCCCGTAAAATAGGAGTGTATGTGGATCACAATATCGGAATTCTGTCCTTCTACAGCGTCTCTGACACGATGACCCTCATCCACAGAGTCCAAACCACATTCACTCAGCCACTCTATCCTGGGTTTTGGATTAATTTATCATTTGCTAGTAGATTATTTGGATTAGCTAAATATCCAACAGTGAAACTGTGTGACAAAATATAGATTGTCCAGGGATACTGAATTGCCTAATAGTCAGTGGGATTTGACAAGAATGCTGTTGCATAGTAACAATACACACTCGTTAATATAACAGATTTGATTAAATGAAGAAAAGATGAGAGCAAAGATCTTTAGATCTTCAGTTGGGCCTTACCATTTAGAGTGTACATGCACACACATGCATGTAAGATTACCGTCAATATTTCATGCTTTTCATGTTTATTACATTTCACATATTAAGTAAGTTCTTTTACATTAGTTTTGTTTCTTTAGTATAAAGGCAAGGCAAGTTTATTTATAGCACATTTCATACACAATGGTAATTCAAAGTATTTTACATAAAAGGAATTAAAATAATCATGAAAAAAATCACAACAATAAAAGCAAGGAATTTTAAGATTATTTAAAAATTGAAATAATTAAAATGAATTATTTCATTAAGAATAAAAAATGAGGATAAATAAAATACAGTGCAATCATTCGGACATAGCACAGTGCTCATTCAGTAAATGCACAGCTAAACAGATGTATTTTGAGTCTGGATTTAAATGTGGCTACTGTTTTAGCACATCTGATCTCCTCTGGAAGCTGTTTCCAACTGCGGGTCACATAATAGCTAGAAACAGGCTCCCCTTGTTTTGAGTGACTCCTTGGTATTTCTGATTTAATCCTAATGATCTAAGTGGTCTGTTTATATTTAGTGAGCAATGTAATTGAGGTCCTAGGGCCTAAGCCATTGACTGATTTATAAATGAGTAATGATACTTTAAAATGTAACTGGAGGCCAGTGTAAGAACCTGAGGACTGGTGTGATATGCTCAGATTTCCTGGTTCTAGTCAGAATCCGGGCAGAAGCATTCTGGATGAGCTGCAGTTGTCTTTTTGGGAAAGCTAGTGAGGAGTCCATTACAATAGTCCACCCTGCCAGTGATAAAGACATGAACGATGTTTGGTGTTAAAGATACAGCCTTCATAAACAGCACACTAGTGTTCTCATTAATGCATCTCTTTCTGACAGAGACAGATCTAGATTCAGTGCAGAGATCAATATATCAAAGAAAATACAGAAGTGATCAGATAGTGCTACATTCTTATTAACAATGGGTGAAATGTTTAGACCCTTACTGATGAGTAAATCTAGAGTGGGTCCACGATTGTGTGTAGGTCCATGCACATGCTGAATCAGATCAAAAGTGTTTAAAACAGTTAGAATTTCTTTGGCAGTATTGATTTCTGCATTATCTGTGAATATTAACAGGGGACTTATTTCCTGAAAAGGATTTTGGCACTATGTTGGGTTTATAACATTTTTAATAACAGTCTGTATGCATGTTTAAAATTCTGTTATACAAGTTATCTTGCTCCACATATGAATCCTGGTCATTCTGCTTATATTGCTATTTACAATAACATAATATAAAAATGCAAAAACGGAATACTGTATCCTACAATGCAGTGGGCTTATTTGACTGACAAAAATAAATTAAATAAAAGTTGATTTTAAATTTATTTTTTTACAATATTTGTGGGGGGGGTTTCTAAGTATAAACAGCACAGTCTAGAAAACTACAGCAAATATAGTCTCTTAAAAGTCTTCATCAATTTCTATGTGGCTGACTATCTGTTGCAGTGCTTCACAGACCTGTTCTGAGGACACCTCAGCACGAACAAACATGCGGGAACAATGACCAACAAAACACAACTGAAACACAGGGATATATATACACAAGCTAACCAGAGCTAACAAGGGACAGGTGGCAATGATTAGTTGTCATGGTGATTAACAAAGGTAGCTATGGAGACAAGGTAGCAAGGCAGACCAAAGCCACTAGAAGGCAACCCTGCACATTTAAGCCAAAAAAGCAAAAGCTACGGCTAAAGCTAACACTGCGGCGCAGGGAAAG
>NW_015554071.1:840684-847803 GCF_001515605.1 Sinocyclocheilus anshuiensis
TCAATGGAGCTCCGAAATTATGATTCACCATGGCAACAGCATCGACAAAAAGACATCCGCATACTTTGAGTGAACGCATAAGTTTAATTCTTAATCACTGTTATAATAACAGAGGTGAAAACTGGCAGAACGGTAGGTTATTGAACTAATATTAATTTTCATGGTATCCCATGGGCACAAAAAAAAAAAGAAAAAAAGAACGTGACAGCAGCTAAGAATGAAGTATAAAAACAATTCAATCAGGTAAAACTTTAAGCATGAAATGTTCATGGGTGTAGGCTACATGACTTTACAAACATTTGATATATTAAATCAATTTAATTCAGTGTCTATTTCAATGTGCAGCAGCTTTTTTTCACGTACTCTAATCTTTTCACTTGGTCTAATCTTTTCACATAATTAAACAGTCTCTAATCGAACCTGTTACATTTCTTAATTAGAGTTGTAACGAATCAGTCCACTGAAGGCGAGCATAGTGAGAACCCAAGTCAGTCCACTGAAGGCGAGTATAGTGAGAACCCAAGTGCAGTTTTATTTACAGTGATCCAAACATAATTCAAACAAGATACACAGACTTGACTTGACTTGACTAGGCACGAACAGACTAGACTCACCGACAGCGGGTTACAAAATCAATACACGACAAGAGACAATGGCAACATGAAGAGTAATGAAATTAACATTTGACTTCTACTCAGTCAACAAACAGAAAGCAAAATAATGAAGAACAGATGAAGAGGAGATGGCCATAAAACCGAGTATTGAAAGAATACTAAAATCCAACAGTAAAAAAAGAATAACTCTTGCTTTTGTATTTTTTTAGGAAATAAATATGACCAAATAAATTGTGCATAATTTGTGTTTATGTAACAGCTGTGGTGGTGGTGGTTACAGCATATATCTCGGACTACACTTCCATATGGCATCCTTCCATTCCATATCTGTTTCCTTTTTGGAAGGTGCGATGATGGGAATATGCGTGTCATCAATGCATCCAACCACACTGGAAATTCTAAAGGAAATTCTAATTATTGGGTTGCTTCCAGAGGTCGCCGCAAGATGTTATCAAGTGAATGTCAGTGAGGCACACCTTCATTACCGCTCTGCATACAGCGGCCTTACTAATGTGCTCTGCAACCCCGATATAGAAAACTACCAAATAAATATGCATGTGGATATGGCACAAAAAAATGTAACTCCCTACGAATTAATCTGCCATCTACAGTATGAAAGGACATGCCATTTTTGTCACTTTGACGGTGTCTGGTGTTTGAAGGGGGGAGGGGGGGGAATGTCAGTGAGGCACACCTTCATTACCGCTCTGCATACAGCGGCCTTACTAATGTGCTCTGCAACCCCGATATAGAAAACTACCAAATAAATATGCATGTGGATATGGCACAAAAAAATGTAACTCCCTACGAATTAATACAGCCTCCTCATCTACAGTATAAAAGGACATGCCATTTTTGTCACTTTGTCACACGGTGTCTGGTGTTTGAAGGTGGAGGTGGGGGAAACAAAAAATAATCTTGTTTACGTTTGCATTAAAATTATTTTTCTTACCCCATGGCGGATAATTTAGCATGTTTTAAGTAAAATGCACTTAAATGCACTTGTTTCCCCCCAGGAATCAAGAATAAACTTAGGCTATATAATTTTTCTTTTATAGAAAATGCATCGTGATTTAAGAATTTTTAGATATTTGTGCTTGAAAAAATAGTAAGAAAAGCATTTTTGCAGCATGAATGAATGAATGAGGTATTTAAACATCGCTTACGCTTTAAAAAGGGGGAGACCATAAGAAACTCTGGGTTTACCGAAGAAAACCTGCTCCTGACCAGGTTAGGTTCATAGAGTAAGTTACCACGGTAACTGACTCTGAGTACAAGTTACCTCTCTTTCAGAAACAGGCTTGACTTACCCTGCTTTCTCGGGTTTGACAAACCTCCCATTCTGAAACGGAAAACCCAGAGTTTCCCTCATTTCAGGGTTAACATACTCAGAGTTTTCACTTAACCTCCTTTCTGAAACTGGCCCCAGATGCCGTTTTTTTTAATGGATGTCAATGGAGGAGAGGCATCACTACGCTGAATAAACAGCTTTTTAGAGGAAATGGCTTATCATTTAATGAATCGACAGCCTATCGGCTAATCTTCAACATGTTTTACACTAAAAAATACTTTTGGATTGAACTGTTTTTAGAGTTTACACCGAGAAAAAAAAAATCATTGAAATTCATTACAAAATGTTTTTACTGAAATTACATTTCAGTTTTTGAAGAAATACAGCACAAATTTTAAATAAAATACATATGACATTTAAAATACTGTACTGATGAGCATAGCAGTTTCATTCAATTTTTTATAAAATGTTGAATTAAATTCAACTTAAAACTGAAGAAATACAAAACTCATACATCTACAAGATTGTCACTGTTTCACTCCACTAAAACACTATTCTAAAACAATTTTTGTTATTCAGATGTAAATGTACTTTATCAATGAATTCTTCATAAACAGTTCTTCAGAGCCCCAAAGATGAATTTGAAAAACTAAAAATTGC
Source organism: Sinocyclocheilus anshuiensis (assembly GCF_001515605.1). NCBI lineage: Eukaryota > Metazoa > Chordata > Actinopteri > Cypriniformes > Cyprinidae > Sinocyclocheilus > Sinocyclocheilus anshuiensis. The sequence continues at coordinate 843,250 of NW_015554071.1, forward strand.
ATTTCTATCTTATTAGTTAGGGTTACTCTTTATGAAAAGGTCATGATTTTACATTTGAAATGGGTGGAGAAAGAAACAAATTGTGCTGTTTGCTGATAGCTTTGTATCTTGTATTTTCCAAATCAGTTTTATTATATTGTAATACACAATATTCTACGGACTCCTGTGGGCTCCATATAGCTCTGATAATATATGCAGGCAAACATTACATTGTATTTCAATTCTGAATCCTAGCTATCCACCTTTTTCCTACGCCCCATTATGCTTTGCACAAATTATGGGAGTAACTTCCGTGTACACTGTAAACAATCAGCAAAAGGTTCGCTCTATGAACGCAATAATGAGTATTTTCAAAAACTGGGTACTATGAGGTGACATTATTTTACTCGCCTTCAACCATCGATCATTAAAAGGAAATTTAAAAGTGTAAAAGCATTAACAAATTATTTTCAACATACCATGAATAAAGCAAGATAATACAACGACCTGTGTCAATATATCAAGAATAATGGTCCTCATGACATGACCTCTCCACACTATAACTGATTGCTGCCACCTACAGCCAACTCTGTGCCCTGTTCATTTGAAATATCTACAGAATTCCCACTGATGTTGATCACAAATATTGAGGTATATATAATTTGTCAAACAAGTCCATTGGTCACATTTTTCTGCAACATTTCCTCTTCTTTGAAAACAACTGGTCTACAATGAAAGAAGTCAACATAAAATGCATGGACAGTTGGAGGTGTTTGTGTGTTGAAGTTCAATATCATGCTCACTACTTCTGTATTTCTTTAGGAGACGGCTATCTAGTGGACCTTTGTAGTATGAATGATAGGGCAAGTTTAATGCGCTTCATGGAGAGACTCATTTTGCTCACATCTCTCAAACACCGAATCAGGAAATGACATCAACTCTCCACGTTGAGGAAACTAAACTTCAGTGCCATTTAGCTGTACTGTGTCTCTGTGCATGCACTGAAATGGCTGAAGCCAGGTTTTCTCAGGACCAGTTCAGCTGTTCAGTGTGTCTGGATTTGCTGAACGATCCAGTGACTATTCCCTGTGGACACAATTACTGTAAGAGCTGCATTAAACACTGCTGGGATCAAGAGGATCAGAAGAGAGTCTACAGCTGCCCTGAATGCAGACAGACCTTCAGACCAAGACCTGCTTTAAAGAAAAGCACCATGCTGGCTGAAGTGGTGGAGCAACTGAAGAACACTGAACGCAAACCTGCTGTTCTTGCTGGACCTGGAGATGTGAAGTGTGACGTCTGCATTGGAAGAAAACACAAAGCTGTCAAGTCCTGTCTGGTGTGTCTGAACTCTTTCTGTCAAAATCACCTTGAACAACATGAGAAACTCTTCAAAGGTAACAGACATGATCTAATGGACGCCACTGGATATCTTAAGAAGATGATCTGCAGTAAACATAAAAAACTGCTGGACATTTTCTGCCGCTCTGACCAGAGTTGTATATGCATGCTCTGCATGGTGGATGAACACAAAAATCATGATACTGTATCAACTGCAGCAGAGAGGACAGAGAAACAGGTACAGACTGAAAGACACTGGTGTGCTTAATTTAAGCAATTTAGTTAAAACTATTAAAATCATTAAACAGCTGTAATTTTGTACTGCGCTAGAGTGACAGTGAAAAAAAATCCAATAATCGCAACAAGCTAATTGATAATAATTAAAAGACATCTTGAGCTCAAATGGTTTTGTTCGTAATGATTAAAGGGCAATGAAACCCTATATTACAGCAACGGTGAACACACAAGATATTCTCAAAAGAGCGGCAAATGCATGAGTCACCATAGAAAGCGCGCCATACTGTTTTTTCTTCTTAAACCAAAAGGGGGCATTCTAAAAAAACGCTTGAAAAACCATTAGCGTGGCTTAACGCACGAGTAAGCAAGTAAAGGGGTTAATGAACAGAGAGTTCTGGGTATATGTGACGGTGTAGCTTTTGTGCTAACAAAGATACACGGAGGCAGGATGCACCTGTAAACTCAACAGTCGCGTTTATTTTTATCTGCTTCAGAACAGAGCATCAACAACAACTCTCCTTCTTAAAGGGGAACATACCTAATAACTATGTATGCATGTGTAGGCTATGCCGGTGGTGTGTGAATTGTGTCTATTACTCAGTAATGTGTGAGATGCTTGTATCTACCCCTACAATGTTAAGTTAACCCTGATTTCTGGAATACAAAGACGGGTTATATTCGCGATGTGGATGAATCTTGTTTGTGCCGTAGACTTGGTGGTATCCACCTTTTTCTACTCACCCTTCAACCATCAAACATTAGAAGGAAATTAAAAAGTGTACATACATTCATTATTTAAACAGACCATGAATAACCCTAAAATCTCGATTATTATCGCAACAATTTTACAGACTTGTGTGTTTATATTATGTAACATAGACTACATATTATTTCAAAATGATTTACATCATTTTGACAGATATCAAATATTGTATTTTCCTGCTTCGGAAACATGTAGTGCTAATAGGGATTAGAAGTGAAATGAGTCAATTTGAAAGCATTCATGTGAAAACAAACCTTGAAACAGATTTTTCATTTTTCATATTGTTACAGCGGAGTGCAAAGGAAAAAAGAGAATAATCCAGATGAAAAAATGCAGCGTCCTGACGTCTGAAAGTAGAATGTGAAGGAAAATTCACAGCTCATTCAGTCAGATTGATGGATAAGAATTATTTGTCGCGCAACTTTATAATTTGAAATTATTTGAAATTATTAAGTCTTCTTGAGTGGAAATTCCCCAAACCAAAAAAGTGCCTCCCATAATTTAAAACGCAGTAGACTTATTAGGAAAAAAGTGGATATGGAAAAGAATTTATGCCATGCAGATCCAAGAATGTGTAGCCTGTTTTCACGTACTGTAGAGATCTCACAGTTTAAAGCATCACGAATAATTAAGCAAAGCATCTTCTCACTAGATAGAAAACAGCTTGTTGTCACAATGTCTCAACTTCTGTAAAGCAGTTTTTTTATCATGGACATCTGACCTTGATGGACTGAACAGAAGAAATGAAACAGAAAAGATATCCATGTCAAAGAGCGGAGCTCCAGAGCACACCTGTTTGTGACCTAATTGCCACGGACCAATCGTAATTGGTCATTCATGCACACTGGGCATGCGCATAAAAGTGTAAACAGGACGTTGGTTACTAGTCAGGCACAACAATGAGCATGATGGCGATGTCTTTGTTGCAGATTGCAACCGTAGCAAAAGTTATGCGTTTTAAAACGAAAATGCACTAGAGTAAACTTAACCTCAGTCATAAGATTCTGAGGCAATGGTGTTTGGCACCTGCTGATATAGCCAAGCATTCACTGCAAAAAAACAAAAAAAAAGGACTTAACACCATTGGCCAAGCAGGTGCATTAGCTTTATTAACCGGTTAACCGGATTAACGTAACCAAAGACATTCTGTGAGATGAATAAACAAAGGCAGGAGTCCTCAAAACAACCTCAGTCATAAGATTCTAAGGCAATGGTGTTTGGCACCTGCTGATATAGCCAAGCATTCACTGCAAAAAAAGCAAAAAAAAAGGACTTAACACCATTGGCCAAGCAGGTGCATTAGCTTTATTAACCGGTTAACCGGATTAACGTAACCAAAGACATTCTGTGAGATGAATAAACAAAGGCAGGAGTCCTCAAAACATTTTGTACTTTAAACATCACAACATTTTTGTGATGTAGTGTTATTTGTGTTGTCCTATAGAAACACATGGGTGATACACAGAGAAAATACCAGCAGCAAATCAAGAGAGAAAGAAAAAACTTCGGGAGCTGAAAGAGGCTGTGAAGACTCGCAAGGTGAGTTTTGAGAAGAAGAAAACTGCTGGTTTCAGACTCAGTTAAGTCTCTTCTTCAGTTGGTTATTGAGGGTGATTTTCAGTCCCACTGAAGCACAGCAGACTGTGTGAGCAGCAGTAAGAGCTGATTGTAATGTGTGTCCTACAGCGCTCTGCACAGACAGCAGTGGAGGACAGTGAGAGGATCTTTGGTGAGCTCATCCGCTTCATTAAGGGAAGACGCTCTGAGATCACACAGATGATCAGAGATCGAGAAAAGACTGTAGTGAGTCGAGCTGAAGCACTTATGAAGCAACTGGAGAAGGAGATTGACCAAATGAGGTTGATAAATGCCGAGCTGGAGCAGCTTTCACAAACACATGATCACATCCATTTCCTCCAGGTTGTACCATGATCTTTAGACTCTTCTTTACAGCTTTTACTGATATTATGATTTTATTGATCCCTGAGTAGTATTTGTTTTCTATTAAAAAAATAGTATTATTATTTTTGTCTTTGTGTCTGTGTAGAGTTACCTGTCTCTCCCTGTTCCTCCTGGGTCTCCGGATGTTCCCAAAATCACAGAGAGGTCTTTTGATAATGTAGGAAAATCAGTGTCTCGGCTGAGACAGAAATTGGAGGATTTCTGCACAGAGGAGATTGAAAAGCTATCTGGTCAAGGTAGAGTACTGGAGACTCATTTGTTGTCCAAATATA
>NW_015554072.1:0-10565 GCF_001515605.1 Sinocyclocheilus anshuiensis
TATGATAAAAGAAAGGTATATAAATGATAAATAAATTGTATTTTACTTCATTTTTCCATGTCATTGCATTAGATAAATGAATCAAACAATGATAAACCTTTCTCAGACCTGGACATTTAAATGCACCATTTAAATGACAAGAAATTACATGAATAAACAAAATAAAACTTAAGATAGATATCTTAAAAGCTTAAGATGTTAATTTTATTCTACAAAAAGTGATGAAATGTCACTAAATTTGAATGAAATCAAATAAATCAAACAATGCTAGACCTTTCTCAGGACTGAAAATTTAAATTAATCATTTAAATTTGAGTTTGCAAGTTCAAGCAATTACAACAAATTACATAAAATAAAAACTTTACATGGATGGATGGATACATACATTTTTATGTTACTCTACAAAAACACTTATAAATGTATTTGGTAACAAATTAATCAAACAAAATATGCTTTCCTTTCTCAGAACTGTAAATTTAAATGCACTATTTAAATTCAGAAGCAACCAAAAGCCTACCCTTGTTTTCAATATCATACAGTCTCTGTTGCCAGAAGCTTCTGAATGGAGCGATTCCAGTGCCTGGACCAATCAGAATACATGGAACCTGGCTGTCTTTTGGCATACGGAACATTGGAGCCCTGAAACAGAAAATACATCCTTTGATTTAATCAAATCCACAAGAAAACGACCATTAGTGGACATATTTAAGAAGTATATAAGTATATATTTATATATATATATATATATATAGAAGTTTATATTTACCCTCTGACAAAGCATGGCACCGTATCGCCTTCTTCCAAGCTATTGAGCCAGGAGGAACACACTCCGTGGTGTATGGGACCTTCTCCATCTAGCCAGAATAAAACGCATAATCCTTTAAGCTGACACCCTCTGACACCGATCTAACGCCTAGCAATTTAGGACTTTGCAGGGCTGACATCACTCGCTTCAAATGGAGTGAAATTGCTATATTTTAGCAGCAATCACGCCATTATGCAAATAATTACATGTTTACAATGCATTTAAAATGTGGAAGAGAAATTAGATCACAGTTTCGCTTTTGCGCATGTTAACTAGAAAGGCTTAACAGCAAATGAGCAGATCTAGAATTAATTTGATCATTTAATTTTTATGTAGTCCCTATCTTTAAAATAAATGAGCAGGTATTAGATGAACAGTCAGAATCAGACTAATACCACAGACAACCAGCCCGGTTTCTCTTCCAACAATACACAATTCATTAGGCACTTCAGTCAAATTGCTAATTAAGTTCATAGTCTCTTATTAAGCACCCAATTATTCACACCATACCGCTGTTGGGGAAATTTGAGTTTTCAGGCCGTATGTCATTGTAACTGTTGAAAGTGAGAGGCTGTTTAGTGTGACTCTCACAGTTTGAGACGAGTGACAGAAGCACTGGAAACGTTTTTAACACCGTGAAGTGGATTGCATTGGTTAAACACAGCATCAGGTCCTGTTTACACCTGCTTTAAACATCTGGTGTTAAAGTGATGAGCAGAGACGCATTACCGATAACACCTGGTACAATCAGCATCTCAAATATGTCTCCGGTGACCATCACCTCTGCATATTGATCAAGCAAATAAAGCAAAACGAAGCAAAAATACTACTGTTGACAAGTTTGTGGTTGTTAAGTCTCATGTGCTCACCAAGGCTACATTTATTTGATCAAAATTCAGTAACAACAGTAAATATAAGATGGAGCAAGCAGGACCAGGGAGGCGATGATGGAGGAAGGAGCCAGCGAGGAGCCAGGAGTGTGATGAGATGGATGGTGGGCCAGAGCAGGAGGAGACAGCTGGTGGATCACAAGAGCCCAGCCAAGACGAAGGACCATGGCGGAATCGCAGGAGGGAGGAGCCATGGAGGAAACCTGGGTGGAGGATCCAGGGGTGTGAGCTCCTGGCTGCGATGATGCCATCACGGATGGTGACCCAGACAGAGCCGAGCAGGTGTGCAGGTTGGGCGACCCTGAGGATCCTGAGGGCCGAGGCAAAGCAGCAGGCTCCGGCGACCGTGATGGAGGCGGGGATTCGGAAAGCCACAGTGGAGCTGGATCACCTGAGGATAAAGGCGGAGTCAGAGGGATGGGGGAGCCTGACAGAGCCAGAGGGACGGAATGACAAGGCGAAGCCGGGGGAGTGGAGTCCTGAGGCAGCGGATAGTCGATGACTGACCAAGGTGGAGCTGAAGGGACGAGGGAGCCCGGTGGAACCAGTAGGATGACGAGCCATGGTGAAGATGAGGGAGCTAGGAGCCAAGGCGGAGTCTGAGGGTCGAAGGACTGAGGTGGAGTCCCGGATCCTGTGGCTGGAGGCAGAGACAGGGGAACCTCACACCAAGGCGGAGCTGATGGTAGAAATCCCCAATGCGGACCCACATAGGCAAGAGCAGGCTGAGGGTGTGCAGAGGGGGTGACGGACAGCAGTGGAGCTGGGGCTGAGTGCTTGGCTGGAGTGAGATGTGGTGGCAGGTGCAGGATCCAGGCTAAACTGAAGATGTGAGGAAGTCCAGCAGGGCTAGCAGAATAACAGGCCAAAGTAGAGGTGATGGTTCTTGAGGCTAAACAGGAGTGGCATAAGCTGCAGCTGGCGGAATGTAGTGACAGATAAGCCAGGCTCACACTACAGGATTTTTGGCTGGATTTTGCTGTCGCGGACAGATTTCCACAGTCTGCGACAAAACCCTCGGATCGCGACCAAATCGGTGCTCGTTGCGGTCGCCGAAGCTCGTTAAGTATGAGCAGGTCAGCAACGTGATCCGAACCGTTCTCGAGCTATCACAGACGCTACGACATTTTCAAACCTGTTTGATATTATCGCCACGTGATCTCGTAATGTGAGCAACACAATGACAAGGTGGAACTAATCCAGCCAATCACAGTGCAGAAGGTATAAACACTCTTATCATGCATCTTTATGAACAGACACAAATTAATCAAATCAACTAACTAGAAATACATTTAATAAATGCATAGATTGTGTATATAATACTATGTTTCATTGTACTGTTTAATTACCTCCAACTCTTTCTGCAGTACTGACAGTCCTTGTTGTCCACGTCTTCCAAGCCATTGTTTCTGCCATATTCTCTTTTGTCGTGGTTTCTTCTTTCTTTCGGATAAAATAACTGCACAGACCAATTGAAGGGCCAGTTGATCGTCCATGCTTGAAGAAATGGCTTATAATTGCTGTAATTACTTGCGAGAATTTATGTGAGAAAACGTATTTTCGCTGATGGTCGGGAATGCCTCTTCACTGAATGTTTTGTAGTGTGTGCACCTCGTTAGCGTTGTGTTGTGTTGTATGCGCGCAGCTATGACAAGACGACGACAGATGAGAACAAATCTTGTTGCGTAGTGTGAGCAACACAGTGATTCGGCTAGTCTTTCAGTCATGTAGTGTGAGTATGCCAATAGACAGATAATAGACTAGGGATTGAGAGAAAGACAGAGCCAGAAGGCGGATATTCAGATATTCGGGAGGGTCAGGGCTGGATGGAACCAGCGAAAATTCAATAGATTCATGACTGGGAGAAACCAGCAAAAACTCCGAAAATTCAGGGCTGGCTAGAATCAGAGAAGACAGACTGACAGGGCTTGGCGTAGATGAAGAAAATAAAGGGTCAAAAAGAGAGAGTAAATCTACAGAGGCCAGCTGCAGCTCACCCTCAACGGCGGGGATGTGGGCGGGGCCTTCCTCCATGCCCTCATACTCCACGAGAATCCCCACTGGGAGGGGCGTTGTTGCCGGCTCACACACCTGGTCAGACTCATTATTGGGCTTGGGGGCGAAAATCCGTGCTACGTCCTCTAGTGCTTTGGTCGTGGCGGGCTCTGGCTCCGCATCTGCGGTGGGCTCACACGATAGCTCCGTGTTGTGTGGGGATGATGGCTGGCTGGGCTCTGGTTTGGGAGTGGGGATTGCAAGTACCTCGTTGGCATTGAAGGCGGTGAGTGGTGAATCATTGCTCACCAGCATCCACTCCACAAAAGCGGTTAGGCACCCACGAGGACCTTCCCTGGACAACATTGCCTTTGTTGGTGGTATTAAGTCCCACGTAATAAAATGTTGTCAGGCAGTTGTCTGGGAAATGAGTGGGTCCAAGATATCCTGTGTATGGTCCTCAAGGGAGCGATCCCCCTGCAGCTGGATTGTCCATTGAGCACAGACACACAAAATAAAAATACATTTAAAAAAAGAAACCGCTACACTTCAGTTTGGGTCTGGTCTTCTGTCACGGATTGGCATGTGTAATAATCCACATGCAGGCAAGACGACGAAGAGTTCAATATCTTTTAATAAACCAAATGACAGGGAAACACTACACATTCATGTATCCACAAACTGACGAGACCGGACAACCAACAGAGACAAGAGAGGAGTATAAATAAACAGAAGGTAACGACTTAATTCATGAAGGGCAGGTGAATCTAATCAAATCAAGAAACATGAGGAGAAAACTAGGTCACAGAAGGCACAGACAAAATAGAACTGTGACATCTAGAGTTTCATAAGAGATCTCAATAATGTCTCAAACTGTGTACAGATCACCAAGATACCAAACTCTGCAATCTAAAGATTTCTCAATATGAACTCAAAATTTCTCATCATATTCATCCAATATATATGGAGTATGTAGCTTTATTTATTTATGTTTTATTACATTTATTATATATTTTTTATCTTTCATAAAGTTTATTACTATCTGTTCTGTGATAGAAGTGAAATTATGTTCATTTACAAATTTACTTAAACTACCAAAATCTGCTTTGTACATTAAAATATTTTGATAACCACAGGTGGTAAAACAGAAAAACATATAACTGATTAGATTTCATCATAAGTGACAATACCGGACAATACTCATATATAGAGAGTGCACAGGGTCATACTGTACACACAAAGACAAAACAGCATCAGGGTAACATACAACACCAAAATGTAATAAACATGAACTAAATAACATCAAATGCTATATAATTTACCCTAACGTACATTACTAATGACAAAAATGAGAAGAAAAAAATCATATGTGAAATAAAATCATATGATGTGTCATGCAAAGACTTATGGGAATGTCCTTTTACTGTATTTTATTTATTTTTTTACTGTAAATTATATAGAAATTCAAAGTTTTAACTTGCAAAAACATAAATGCGACAGTATTTTACAGTAAAATTACATATAATGATACATACATACGTTTTTTCTCCATATATGGTGTAAGGTAAATTACAGTTACCAATTAGGTTTTTACTTTAGCATCTTTACAGTCTTTGTGTAAAAATTCTAAGCATTTTTACTGTCTTGATATAAAACTCATTTTTAAATTAAACATAACTAAAAGTTCTATTAAGAGCTATAAAAGAGCGTTTTGTTTTTTTTACCTCTGGGCCGATAGGACACCACTGCCACAGTGAGGTGTATCTCTCCTGGATGGAGGTCTGGAGAGGAGCTGATGGAGTAGTATCGTGCCTGTAGGAGGGGTAGCTGGGTCAAGAGAAGGGTGGACGGGATCTGGAGGGATGGGAACTCCTCCAACACCTCCACTATGGTGGGATTATTGCACCACTTCCACTCCTCATACTCCTGCAAACCCTGAGGAGACACAGAATGAAGCATATAACATCATTATATGCTCATATATCCCAGTAGCTCTGGTTTGGCACATGCGCTCTGGATGAATGGCAATCGCTCAAAACATTCTGCAAGCACCTTGTGCCGTGGAGTGACAGTAAGAAGTGAGTTAAAAAAAACCTGTCAACACTCTAATTTGCGTAAATGTGTTAGTCATGTGAGTGCAAAAATGAAGCCAGAAAAGTATTTTCAGATCTCTCCTTAAAGAGAAAATTCTGTCACCGTCGACTCACCATCATGGCACTGCATTTTTTCAGAATATAAAAGGTTATCTAGCACAATGTCCAGGCTGTTTTTTCTCATTCAATAAAGCTACAAAAAAGGAACCAAAAACGGCAGTTTATAGAGACTGTATACTTCTAATAGCTATGTTTACTAGACTATCATGGCTTCAAAAGACTAGAATATACAGTGGCGCACAAATCACGTACTTTACAGTACTTTCTTTTTCTGACCGTTTGTTCACCATATAGACTATTTGCTTCAAGAAAAACAAAACACTACCATTACTACCTTATTGTTTTTGACTGCATCTCTGAATTTATGAATTTTAGTGAAATACCTGAACATTGTGATTATAACTAATTGATGCACAGAAAACTCAATGGCAAGGACCTTTATGGTTGTAAATCTGAAAAGCTGATGAAGCTGAATTTTAGAAATTGGTTCTTTTAGTCAGCAAGGACACTAAATTGGTCAAAAGAGACAGCAAAGACATTTATAATGTTACAAAAGATTTCCATTCCAAATAAATGCTGTTCGTTTAAACTTTCTATTCATCAAAGAATCCTGAAATAAAATGTTTCACAGTTTACATTAAAAATATTAACTGTTTTCAATGATGATAATAATAAATAAAAAAAATCAGCAAATCAGCAAATTAGAACAATTTCTGAAGGATCATGTGACACTGAAGACTGGAGCAATGGCTGCTGAAAATTCAGCTTGACCATCACAGAAATAAAATATATTTTTAAAAATTACTGTTTTACTGATTAAATAAATGCAGCCTTGGTGAGCATAAGATACTTCTTTTAAAAAACATTTAAAAAATCTTACTTACCCCAAACTTTTGAATAGAACACTATACAAAAGTATCATTTTATACGGGCAGAGAGAAACTGGGGGGAATTGCCATCCTCACTGATGTGAACTCAGCTGAAAGAATGTCTGCAAAGAATGTGTCAATGTCCCTCTGTCTTTCTCCTCTAGTTCAATCCATTCCTTCATCAGAATCATCTGAACCAGAAAGGATGACTCACTATCTAAGCAGCCATTTTTAGCAATATTACGAAAAATTGCACCGAGTGTTTCAGTGGGAGGCAATGAAAGAGAAATATTTCCATGTCTTGGTGTTGACACTGAAAAGCTCGAGTGAGAGAGAATAAACAGGCACGGGAGGGAGGAAAAAAAGGAAGTAGGAAGGAGGGGGTTGATTTTCAGAGCTAATAAGTTATCAAACTGAGAAAATGACTGCTGATTTGAGGCGGAAAAGGCAGGGATGCATGTGGCGATGTGACGCCTTTTGTCATATATGGAAGAAGTGGGTGAAAATGAGTCTTAAATCATTACTGAGCTTTAGCCCGGCTTGTATTGATGCAAATAAATGTCTTACATGATAGTTAGGGAAATGCATGAGTGTGTGCAGCTATTCAGTGTTTTCTTACCTTGCTGAGTACCTCTAGTCTCTTTCTCTGTTTCTCATTAGTCGCTAGAGGAGCAAACTGTTGCAGTAGCAGGGGACTTGGAGGGGTGGTTATGTCCAGGAAGTATTTGAAAGCCTGATAGATGGTACAGGGCGGAATACGACTCTCGTCCGTCCAGTTACTAATCACACCTGCAGAAGATAAAGAGGCTCTGATTTGTTAAGAATGCAGATATGACCAGTTTAATCCTGATTTAACCAGTGATTTACTAACTTGATGTGACATTCAGATATTCAAGAATGAAAACAACTTTTTAGAGTTTTGGTGGAGGGGAAGATTTAAGCAAACAATTACTTTAATTTGACCCTTTTCCTCTCATATTAAACTAATATATGCCTTCTGAGGACCTGACATGTATAGTATAAGTCATTTGGACTGCTTTTACTGTGCTTTTTTATCATTTGTTGAGGCCCATTTTCTTTGCCATTTGTATCCCATGGTACAAGAAAGTAAGTCATATGGGTTTGGAGCGACATGCGGATGAGTAAATAATGAGTTTTTATTTTTGGGAGAACTGTACACTGATAATGTGCCCAAGGCATCTACTTTTGTTAAAATACCTCTTTTGTCCACAATAATGCAGGCTTCAATGAGACCACATCTGTAATGATTTTCAGATGCAGGAGAAAGAGTTGCAGCAACCTCATTTTCCCACTGTAAAGGTCACTGGCCGGTTTTCAGTCATCCTGACATATTTCTCAACAAGATAGGGTGAGAAATCTCACTTCAGATAATCTTTTTAAAAGACAAGTAGGTCCCGTCATTAAAACTGATAGACTGTACATTTCCTGTCAGTACCATCAAACATGTACAGCTCTGCAAAAAAGATATGCAGTGTCTTTAACACCGTAAAGACATATCAAAAAAGGACATCCTTCGGAACCACCAGCAAAAAATTGCCATGATATTGTTTAAAGTATCCAGAGAGATATTTCTGAAAACGTTTGCTCCGTTCCATGTTCGTACACAGCCCTATTAGTACTGACAGTATGAAAACAAAAATCAAAAATAGTTTCAATGCAAGACAACTGTGAAACACTTTTGTGTTTACAGAGGCAAGATAAATAACCTTATATGTCGATGAAAAAATTCAACAAAAGAAAACAAACAGAATGAAACGGCTCAAATGGGAAAACGGAACAGCGCCTCAAGCACAAGAGTTGAAACCCTGATTGAAAGCACATCATTTAGCACTGAAAGCGTTTTTGATTCAGTCAGATTTGTAAGGAAATAAAAGAATAACATGACAGCATCAAAATCTGTCCCTGTGGGTGAAGTTTTGGATGCCGAAAATTGTCTATTTAATCTAAATATTTCTGTCATGGATCATAATGAAGCCAATGCATTCATTCTTTAACATTATATCAAGCGATTAAGTGGTTTTTACATAGTGTGTTTTACAATTGAATAATAATCTGAATTCAGTATGCAAATGTTACAATGAGTGTTTTCATGCAGACTGCACTGATAACTATCAAGTATCAGCTTATTATAAAAACCTAACAATGCAAAAGAATTGCATTTACATGAGATTTGAATTTATTGCTACATGCAAACATTGAATAAGCTGACAGAATGCTGGCGAAGTTTAAGCAAAATCCTTTTTTTTTAAATACATTTTTAACTGTTTAAAAAGAAACATTCACATGCATTCATATGACACATTGTCGGGTTAAGCATAATCAGTTTGTGCATGCAAATACGCTTAATGATGTTAAACATTACATTTTGAGTAGTGACCAATAAGTGCAAGCTTTTTAAAATCTAATATATAATGTATTTATACAATTTATAAAACCCTCAGAATATACTCAGTAGCTGTTTTAGGTATGGTATCCAGGTGGAATGGATGGTTGCCATTGTCATTTTGTAAGTGTTACGAGTGAAAGCTAGCTCACTTTCAAGGAAATGTGACATGACCAGCACTATTGACCAGGTTACCCTGATCCTTGGCTCATCATGAACACCAGAATACCTGATGAACACACTGTTCGGCAGACAATGGCATATCCAGAAAGCCTTTCCTGTGTTCACAAAATAATGTTTGATTGGGGAGTCTGGCAGACTTGTATGGATGAAGTACTAGAAGTATCACGTCTCTCTTCTGACTCTTCTCCTCTGAATGTCATTTCACATTATTTTTTATCTAGATGCAGTCACTTTCCATAAGATACCAAAGCAGATGTTTGAAAGACAAGTTATTTTGGAAAGCTGCTTTTCATTAGTTGACATTCACAAGAAATGACTAAACCATTTAAGCCTCTAAGATGCTACGAAGCTAGAATGTTATTCTATAATGCTCTTTTGCATATCATAGTATTTTTTACATTTTGAATTAGTTTCAGATATTTGCATATTTTTATGATGGCAAGAAAAAAAAATCTCTGTATATATTTCATAGTTACCCAACGCTGTGTTTCGTTCTTCCAAGAACTCCACTTTCACAATTTGATTGATAGGTGGTGCATCCTCCAGTTTCTCGATAAGAGTCGTAACTAGAACTTCGTTGTTGCCAGGGAAAACGCCTAAATGGTCACCAGGCAAGTATTTCAGGCTCTCGTGGTTGTTGGCATCAAGACGCACAAATATAGTCGATCGGCTGGAAGACAGGAAGTAAGAAAACATGGTAATATGAAACAGTTGCAGTCATTATTAAAGAGATTATAAAAGATACACAAGAGAAATTGACCCTTCGCTAAGCTTTGCCCACCTTGGGTATTTTTGCTAGAATAGGCTGGAATGAAGTTTGACATTGCAAAGCATTTCATATGCCATTTTTAAATGTTTAAAGGGGTCATATGATGCGATTTCAAGTTTTCCTTTCTCTTTGGAGTGTTACAAGCTGATTGTGCATAGATAAGATCCCTGAAGTTGCAAAGACTAAAGTCTCAAAACCAAAGAGATATTCTTTATCAAAGTTAAGACTCTGCCACGCCCCCCTAAAACGGCTCGTTCTAACACACCCCACATATCTTTAAAAAAGCATCATATGACCCCTTTAATATAAAAGTAACTTGATAAAAACTCAAGATACAAATGATAGATTAAAATTAGCTTTCTGTTATTGACATTAATTTAGCTAGAAGCAAATGTATTTTCTCTAAAAGATTTTCTTAACTTCTCATGGTTTAATACAGTATTTTACCATATATATATATATATATATATATATATATATATATATATATGTGTTTG
>NW_015554072.1:10814-20318 GCF_001515605.1 Sinocyclocheilus anshuiensis
TTTGTTTTTGTTTGTTTTTTTTTCTGTCAAATTTAGTTTAGAACCATCCAAACACACCAATCCTCTATAGGCAAACATTAGAAAATGATATCAGATTGCTAAGGTGAATTGGTCACAAAGGTTTTTAAAGCAGAACTCTGTGTAATTCTAATGTCAAAGACTTTCATAAGAATCAGACAGAATATTAGCAAAAACATACATCGATCTGCCACTTTGTAGGTTCTGTCTCATCAGAAATTTGGCCCCGTAAACTTTCTTCTTATGGATGCTGTAAAGTGCTGAGGGTGGACACAAAAACCAATCAACAGTTAAAGACGTGCTGTGTGAAATTAGACCATATAAAAAATCAAAATGGAATTTTGCGGCCCTACAACTTAATTTGCTTTAAAACTAATGATGGCGCTGAGCCGCCCATTTCAAGATCATTTTGAGAACTTTAGATGCAATGGTAAAAACTCTGTGACATTGGAAATCAGGCTTGGAAGCCCTAAATGCATTGTTTACACTTTCATCAATTGAATAAGGAAGTGTTTACAATCCTCTGGGTAATGCTAACACGGCGCTGAGACAATGCATGTCAAGCTAATGAGCCACTAAAATGGCAGGCCCTTCAAGACTCAATTGGCATGCGTCATAAATTTTTGAGGCGATAAAAAAGCTTCGCCATTCACAAGGGTAGACTTTAAGTATCATTACATTTGATAAAAGCTTATTTGTTTTCTGAAATGATGAGTCATTCCTTGATGAATGGAAGGTACTAGAGCAGCAATGTACCTTGTGTTAGTGTCGGTGCCTCCGCTGTGTATGTCATCCGGAACTTGCTTTTCTTCCAGCTACGATCGTTGCTAATCAAGGAATCGTTTGCTTTCTCAATATTAACATCGTCGCCGACACAGAAAACGTCACATGCAGCCTGGGATAAAAAGGATCAAAATTAATTCTTGACAACGTTTTATAATGCTAAATCATAAGTATAAGTGCTGTCCAAGAAACATTCACTGTAAATATTTTTTAGGCTTAAAAATGTCTAAATTAAATAAAAAAATTACAAAGTATAAATGCAGTAGAATAAATAGACATTGTAAATATTTTTAGGATTTAAATGTTTAAATAATAAATAAATAAATATTACACGTGCAGTACTAGGAATATTCACTGTAAAGGTTTTTAGTCTTAAAAATGTCTAAATTAAAATAATAATAAAAAAAAGTATAAGTGCAGTACAAGAAATACACACTGCAAATATTTTTAGCCTTAAAATGTCTACATTAAAACAATTCTAATTAAAAAAATAATATAATCTAAATTAACTGTTTTTATTTAGGTAAAAAATAGTATTAATACAGTACCTCTGAATCAACCTGACTACACCAACTAAATGGCTTTTTAATATAATAGTTGACCCAAAAAATGTAATTTTGTCGTTATTTACGCATTTTGTTACAAAAACATATGCTGAACAAAAAAACAAATTTTTTTTAAAATATAGAATCAGTGATTATCAAGCACCAAAAAGACCAAAAAAGTATTGTAACAGTAGTCTTTTACTATCTGTGCAGTATGTTCTTGTACTCTGCACAATGACAATTTAAAAGAACTGACCTAATACTACAAATCTTCTGATGTCATGTAACTTCGTGTAAAGAACAACACAAAATGTAAGTATTTATTGCAAATTTAAACTTGACAGCCAAAATCATCTTAATTTTGATGTTTAATAATTTACAACAAGTTTCTACGGTGTACTTCTTTTTTTTTTTTTTTTTTGTCAATAGCAATGGAAAAAAATAAATAATAAAACATGCAAACTAGTGATTGTAGCCCACTGCTCGCTTATGGCAGTACCTTGAAGACCTTCTTGGCCCATGTTCTGAAGGATTCCTCTTGGCCGCAGAGTTCATCTCCCTCTCCCATGCGCAGGATTCGCTCCCCACCGAGCTCTTCGAACAGCGTGTCCACTGCGTTGGCAAACGCACAGAAGTGTGGGTATGCCCGAGAGCCAAGGCCAAACACAGAGAATCTGCATGGGAGAAACAGTGTTGAAAACACTTGAAGCACATGAACACAAACAAATAGATGTACTGTATATACAAAATGAAGCGTATTATAAGAGAGTGGTGGTTGTGGACATCAGGCCAGAGGCTGTGATCTTTGATCCTGAAACTATGAAAACTAAAAAAGGGTCAAATTCAAGGCCAGAGAGGAGGTTACGCAAGAATGCGCATACATACGTGCAAAGCTCACAAGTCAAAGCTGATTTGCAAAAAGTGTGAAATGTCTTTTGATTGCTCTAGGATGGAATTTCTTTTCAAACTAAACTTCTTTTAGATGGTTGTTCTCTGTTCTTCTGCTCTTTGTATATTTAGTTCTGAAGTAGTTGATGAACTTCAATTTAAACCAGAGATACCGGAAGAAACCAAATACATACATAAAGACATAGGAGAATATCATAAAAACAAGTCCAAGTCACCACAAAATCAAAAGGAAAAAAAAAAAAAACGAGGCAGTTTATGGCAGTTTAGGTTTTACATAACTTTAACTCATCAAAATGTAACTAATTTTTAAGCCGATTTAATGTAATGTAGCGTCTGGACCAATAAGCTCGAGGACCCGCACCTTGCTACAGCCTACATCACCACAGCACACCACCTGACAGCATCCACCACGGCACCACAACCACTCCTGGAGGCACCTGATTAATTATTCATATTTCCCCATGAGCTGATTCGCTACATAATTTAATTTAAAAGTTATTATACTTAAAATTTTAAGGCAGCAGCTGGACTTATGTTTTTAAGTTGAAATAGGTGGAATTTTTTTATAGTGCTAAATTACCATAATAATTTGTATTGATCACGTATCAATTAAAGCCATTTTAAGCTTTTTTGCATTAAAAAAGTTTTTGCATTGTGGTACAATTTATCGAACATCCTTCCAAAAAAATAATAAAATTGGCCCCAAAAAAAATAATTTTTCATTGCGATTAAATTTAAGCCAGAGGGACCACATAGACACTGGAAGAAACCAAAGAGAAGAAAATTACAGGAGATAATTATAAAAACAAGTTCAAGTCACCACAAAATCAAAAAAATGAAAAAATGTAGAAAACAAGTAAATATACTTTCCATAAAGAAAATTAATTTGATGAAATTTAGGTCTGTTTTAGGACCATTAAGAATTTTTGCAATGCAAAAACATTTTGCCTGAATTACTATAATGTAATTTATTTGTTTATCTGTCATTGAAATCAGTTATTAAAGCCAGTACAATACAAATATATATATATATATATATATATATATATATATCTGGGAGCTAATGTGCTTAATTGTGCTTTTTTAATGCAAAAACTTTTTTTGCATTGTGGCATAATTTATTGATTATGAAACACATTTTTTTTCTTTGTTTTAATTTTTAGGTGGAATATCCCAGACATGTTTTTAAAAAGTTTCATATTTTTCCAAATACAGGCAGTACAGTACCTCACGTTAGCAAGTGGTCCAGTGCTCTCAAAGTTGGCTTTGGATTCAGGTTCGTCACTGGAGGATTTGCGGGTATCAGAATATGAAGAGACGCTGTTAAAACGCACCTTGTACGTCCTGAGAGACAGAAAGAGAGAGAGGTTTCTTTGTGTGTGTGTATGTGAATGGTTCCAGTATATAGAAGTAAGAAGAAATGCATGTTGTGTGTTAATGTGTGTGCCTGTTGCATATATGTTAGACTCTGTGTAGGTGTGTGAACTGAAACACTGAAAAAAATTAATTATGGAAAAGCAGATGGGTGGGAGGACAAGAAGAAAATCACTCGCTTGCGTCTCCACTCGCGCACACACTCACTTTCTGTCCTCTACGCTGGTGGTGGGATGTCTCATCTCCATCAGTGCCGCACCAAATTTCTGCAGCATGGAAAAGGGGAGAAAGAAAAACAGGAGAGAAGTTACTGGCCCTTCCCACGCATGTTCTCAATCACAAATTCAACCAGGACCTGCCAGCATAATGCAGGTTCTCCAACGTACAGTATGTGTGTGAAGTCTTTTATCATCATGATGAGAACATTCTGTTGTGTTGTGAAGTGTTGACAGTTTGATTCAAAGCAAAACAAAATGATTGATGTGCTCATCGAAACACTAGCGCGTTAGAGCAAACTTCTATTTTAATAACTCACCTCTCCATTTTCAGGAGGGTCCCCATTGCCGAACGTACTTGTCACCACTAATACAAGGGTCTCGTGTTCCAAGTCGACTGTGTCATATTCGTCCATGGACATCACCTGCAGGATCAAATAATATAGCATTGTACATATCACACAACTCACTTGTGCTGCTATAGGTCCATGATATTATAACCTCAGTCCCAATCCCAACATCATCCATCTAAATAGTTGCATTAGTTCTATTATTGTGGTTTATGCCACTTTTAATTATAGACATAAAAGTGGGGCGAGTCAAGGAATGTGACTGGACCATTATTAAAAAATAAATAAATAAAATTCCACTTCACAGAATGAGAATTTTGGGGAAATGGTCTCTTCTTGCTTGTGATGCAAGGGTAACTAAATAACTGGTTGTTTGAATTAGTATAGAGTTTTATTTATTAAAAAATATGTCTATAAAGGTTAATGTTTTATGTATTTGAGGAGCGTAGAAGATTGTCTTAGTCTAGCATTTGCCGTTTACTCACGTCTTATAGCCTTTGCATACTACTTCATCTTTTATCACATGAGATTTTGGCCAAATGTATCCAACAACAGGAAAAATTGATTGCCCACATAACTACAATAGAACTTGTAAGCTGATGAAAACATAATTCAGTGCACTCACGGTCTTGGATGTGGCCGTTCTAATGACGTACAAAACACATACCTCCGAAACTCGCTGGTTAAAAACCTTTTAACTCTATTTCAACTTTAGTAAAAAGCTAATAATATAAAGACACATGCAAGTGTCTGACCATATGTAAGACCATAATACCAACTTTGACAGTGCTGTGTTTAATTATTCAAAAACGACAGGGTTTTTCTCGTTTCCTGAAGAGTAGCGGGTTTGGTTTCCAACTGACAGTGAAAATATGATCAAACGATTGGGGTTGGTAAACGTTTTTCAAGGCTTTTGAAAGTAGTCCATCGAGGCTGCATTTATTTGATCAAAATACAATAAAACAGTAATATTGCAAAATATTATAACAATTCACAAAAACTGTTTTCTATTTGAATATATTTTAAAATGTATTCCTGTGATGCAAAAAATTACTCCAGTCTTCAGTGTCACATGATCCTTCAGAAATCATTCTAACATGCTGATTTGCTGCTCAAGAAACATTTCTTATTATTATCAAAGATGAAAACAGTTGTGCTGTTTTTGTGGAAACTGGTGCATTTTCTTCCAGGATTCTTTGATGAATAGAAAGTTTAAAAGAACAGTATTTATTTGAAACAGTAATCTTTTGTAACATTATACATTTTTTTTACTGTATCTTTTGATCATTTTAAAGTCCAAAAAGTATACTTTCCAAAAAATATATTACACAAAGACTACCCATCTAAAAAACTGCATTAACTATTATTTTTGTTTTATGCCACTTTTTACTTTAGACATTTTCCCACAACAGTAACATGTCTGCTAATGCCACGGCACATTACTTTTATTCATTTATTTCTTATGTTTTCCCTATTCTAAAGTTTTATCGGAGCACTAGTTAAGGCTAAGGCTTTCATTTACACTTTCAAATCCCAAACTCTAAGTATTACACTACACTCATATGTTTGAGCTATGACAACTAAACTGATTTCAACTGAAGTAGGGACCCAAGCTTTGTCTATAACTCAGAATATAGCACTTGTTGGAGGGACTTTCATGACTTGGGCCAGTAAGCAACCACCTAAAACACCCAAGGATCACAGTGGCCACTTTTGCACCAGCAAGCATGTAATCTAGTTATTTGTACTGTTTGTGAAAACATAAATAACGCTTCATCCACTAGACATGACCATTTTGATGTGATTGGTTTTTCCGTCATTTGTAGCCCCGGAGCAAAAGTTTGGATATTAGATCAGTGTTTGGAGAGATTTTAGGCAACGTGTTCGAGTGTGAAAACCATACAATGTGCATCAAGAATGGGAGGCACGTTATCTCTTGATCCTGACGTACCGCCAAAAGGGGTGTAGAGGTAATGAACAGTTCGTACGGCGCCTAACAAGCAGCTAATGCGCCATGATACAATTAACAGAAAAGATGCATCAGTGCATGTGACAGAGCAAATGCCTTCAGGGCATGAGGAGAGAGAAGCAGTATATCTGCGCCATCTGCATGTAAATCACGTAATAACAAGCGCATATGAACAAGATTGATTAATCTGCTAGATTCTAAAAATAACTACATTTAACTGCTATCCCAAGGCTAAATACGTGATCCACTCAATACTCTTGTTTTATACCGCACATAGCTTTCAGTGTAATGGGATCTTATCTTAACCTACAGCTCAATGCCTGGGTGAGTCGATTTTTGGCACTCGATGGTATTGCAGGAAAAGAAATGGTGCCAAAGCACGCTTTGGTGTGAAAATAGCTTTCTCACTCTGCAATCTGTATCATTGAATTGAGAGAGAGATTTTGGTTGTGAAACCAAGGGGATACATGTGTCTCATATCAGTATTCTTTGTCATTTTGTTTACATCAATGTTTACGTGCAAATCCACAGGAGGCATTAATTCGAGATTAATGGGAGATGGGAAAGGTTTTAAGAATCACACACAGATGTCAATCTATTATGCGCGGTTCAGTAAGCCTGTCGTTCTTACCTTGGCATCAAACGCATGCTTGAAAATCTCACAGAGAGTTTTTGCATAGTCCTGCGATTTCCCAGTTTCTGTGGCGAACAAGATGGTGGCTTTGACCCTCTTGGCCATGGCCTGTCCCATGAGTTTGGCGGAGAATTTCACAGCCCTGCAAGTGGCACACAAACATGTCAGACATGGATATGTCAACAAAGATGAATTGTTGCACTAAATCAGTGAACTTTAAACAGTTATTGAACTGAACTGAATCAACAGTGAACTGACTTGAGCTGAATAATGACACAATAGGGTTTTTAAAATCAAATTTAAGGCTTTTTAAGACCTCTTTTAAGATCTGCACAAATAAAATTAATGTCCATTCAGAACAAAATGATACAATCTCAAAATAAATCATGCATCTTAGAATATTATACTTTATGAAACAGGCACACATTCAACTGAAAAACGGGGAAACTGCAAGTTTAAAATATACACATATGTACTAAAATTGGTTTATGTACTAACATATCAATACATATGAATTAGAAGCCAAGCAATATTAGATTTTGCTGACATAATAATATTGTGTAGAAAGACAGATTACAGATTATTGTGCCGATTCTAGAAAAATTGCCTTCCTGTGATGGCAGCCCAGAGAAAAATCAAATGAATTTACGTTAAAATAAATGTAGATACAATTTATTGCGTATTTGAAATTCCCATAACAACAAGGGAAAAATATGCATAATAATGCAGGATGTTTAATTGTAAACAAGCCTGGAATACACAGGACTCTTATTTTGAAATGCACTCGATTCAAGCTCCTCATTTAAATTGTCAAAGGAGATCAAATCTGCAATCTGCAGGTATTTAAGTCTTTTTATGACCTTAAATTTGAGGCTGTTTAAGTAAGACTGTGTAAGGACTATGTATAATTGATTCGGTTATTTTCTTGTTTATTACTGTGAAGCTGCTTTGAAACAATCAGTATTGTACAACGAGCTATATGAATAAAGGCAACTTGACTTGACTTAAAATCTCATCAATTATGACAACGTGCATCTGCGTTCCTAAAAATGATCTCTTCTACCACCTCTCAACGAGAGTTTAACACACTAACAGACACTTTCCCCTCATTTTCGAGACCACAGTCACATAAATATAGCTACTTAGAGTATATCCTGTGGGCAATTACTGTAATAGCTCAGAGGCTGAATGCTGAAGGGACACTGAAGAAACCTGATTACACCTGAGTGTGATTCAGTGAGTTAGACTCACGCTATTCTCAGCATAATAACGAGGAAAATATGGTGGAGAGCACTCTTAAACAGCCATTAACACAACCGCCTGCTGAAGTTCCTGGACTATGGGTTATAATAACAACAAAAGGCTGGCAAAGATGCGGAGCGCTGCAGACAGCCGGCCTTCGTAAGCGCCATACAGGTTAAACTCAATGTACACTTTGTGCTTGAGACAAAAACAAACAGCTAAAGGTCTCGAGCTCTTCACCCACTCACTTGGCAAGTTTCTTGAATCCAATCGTTCTTTTCTTTGTGGGCGTCCCATTCACTCCTTTCCACACGTGAGTGTTCCACGGGTCAGGCTGGACAGTGAAAGAAAGAGAGCGAGAGAATGTAGCAGAGCATATTTTAATTATGAGAACTACAGGCTGATTGTGATCAAGTTGTAATAGAGTTCTGCAAAGAGTCCTTAAACCCGGAAATGTATACTTACTTTATTGGGTTCCACTTTATAATAAGTGGCCTTAACTACTATGTACCTACATCAAAAAATAAGTACAATGTACTTATTGTGTTCATATTGTATTGCAAAACACTTTTGCTGCTATTGATGTGAGATATGGGTAAGGTTAGAGACAGGTTTGGTGGTCTGGGTAGGTTTAAGGGTGGGTTAAGGTGTAAGGGATGGGTCAACAGTGTAATTATAAATGCAATTACAGAAATTAATTACAGATGTAATTACATGCAGGTATTTTTTTTTAAATATAAGTACAATGTAAAAACATGTATGTACACAATGAGTGCATTGTACCAAATGATTAATTTAAATGTAAGTACATAGTAGTTAAGGCCACTTAATATAAAGTGAGACCCTTTATTGTATATTGAATATTCAACATTTTGAATGGTATATTTACTGTTTTATCATTTAAAACCAAATAAATTTATTTTTGCGAAACGATTTGCTTGAAATGTCTTTGTGCTTCTTTTTTCATAATAGATGCCACCTTGTTTACCTTACCTAACGCAATTACATCCATGCATTTTAAGTCTGGCTTAAGAATTAAAATAATTTTGGGGTCACATCACCATTACAAGTCTGCAAAAAGAGGTTTTAGCTATTTCCAAATTAACAGAAAGCTTAACTACCTCAGAAACCTGGATGGTAAATTAGGCACAAAAATGCATATACTGTATATGATTGTACTCATAAGTGAAAATCAAAGTTGTGATATTACTTCAATGCAAACTGGACAAAAGACATACCTGGTACTCAAAAGAAGGTGTGAGGCGATAGTTGAGCATTTCTTGATGGAAAACAGGTGTAATGCTGCTTGACATGGGCGGCACTATCCAAACCCAATCACCCGGGCAGCCTCCCCTCACTCTGTACTCATTTTCCATGTGCTTCATGAAGGACTCGGTGGCTGAATGATGGTCTACTATGGTAACCTTTGACATCTGCAAATGAAAATTTGGAAAGAGTGAGACCA
>NW_015554072.1:21334-30865 GCF_001515605.1 Sinocyclocheilus anshuiensis
TTCTTTTCTTTTCCGTTGAGAGTTTCGTGTTCTGAGTTAAGTTTTGCCGCAACTCCGTGTCTCCGAGTTCACCTCAAGTCTGTGACCGCTTCAAAACTTCAACCAGCCCACAACTCCGCATCTTCAGCCAATGCCCAACCCCTGGCTTCCCAAGACGTCACTTCTATGACTACTGAACTTCCATCCAATCAGCGACCTCGGGAAACCCCTTTCGGCAACCAGACAAGGAAGGGAACCCCTTACACAGGCAACGCAAGTACCTCCAACGACTCAATTATCAGCCGTAAAACAGTGATTCTGTCCAAATTCCCTATAAAACCTTAAATGATTCCCTTTGAGCTAAATTGACCTGTTTCCCTTACATAATCGACCAGTATGGTCTTTCTGATCAAGCTGGTAAAGTTAGTCAAGCAGCGCCTCATTCAAAAAAACATGATTTTGACCAGCTATACTGTAAATTAAGTAAATGCAGAAGTTAAATACTTTCTTGTTGATTTTTGGTTTTACTTAATATTCTAAAGTATCTGTTATGACAAATATATAGTCTTTTTTATACTACAATTTACAATTATCAGATGTTCTTTAATAGAATCATAAAGTATTAAATGCAATAAAATGTCAATGCATGACAATGGAAATGTCCATAATATTTTTATTTAGTTTTAATCTGACAGAAGTCCAGTATGTTTTTTTTTCAGCATACAAACAGCTACAATGTCCATAATTGTGTGCATTCTTATTATCAAATGCATTTTAGATAGCTTGTGATACTTATTGCAGCATGTTGACGTAATTCAATACAACCTGCAATTAAATCCTCAGATTGGCTTGCATTGCAGCACGTCTAGTTTTCCAAGTAGATTTAATTGTTATCTGCCATTGTTTTGACTCCATACGCAATTATGAAAGATAAGAAAACTGAGCACAGCTACTTAATAACATCTAATTAGTTTATCAGTGTTGAAACGGTTCTGTAAATGCCTTTTAGCAAGAAATAAGGTCTTGTGAGTAAACAAACTGCAGGGGGAGTGCAATAAATATCAATAAAAATATTTCTTCAGTCACAGGAGCATTGTGTTAAATGTCCTAGGTGCTTAACTCTAATAAATAGAACAGAAGCGATTCAGGCTTTTGATTTGTGAAAGCCGGTTTATGTTTTATTTACTTGGATGAGTCTTTATGAATGCTTCATGAATGTGAATGCAGGGATTTGCTTTTAGGCTCTATGAGAAGCTGTGTAAAGAGATTAACTGAAAAAATTAGATACTGGCAAAAATAAATAAACGTGACTGAAAATAAGACTAAGAGTGTAAGATTACATGTGGGTGAACCTCACAAAGCCTGTCAAAAACATGTCTAGGTTGTGTTTGACAACAAAATCAAAAGAAAAAAAAAAGAATTTGAAATTATATTTTGTATAATGTCTAATTTTATATAAAGCCAATTATATATATTGCCTATTTTTATAGGGGCTTCTTTTTGGTGTTGTGACATTATTTATAGGACAAATCAGCACATCTCCATATCTAATTATTATTATTAGCGTGATTTTTGTTTTAAAGTAAACAATGTATTTATATTGTGTATTTATTGCACTGCCTGTAAATGATACTGATTATGATTTTTAAAATATGATATTTATTTGTTACTGTAAATATCACAGTATTATATGTATGTGTGTGTTTATTTGATCATTTATATTCAATTAATTATTTAATAGTTTATTTTTTGTTACTATCTCCAGACAACATTAACAATTCAAGTATCAGACTTAATTTGCATTAAAATAAAGCCACATTGTCTAAAACTCTAAATGGTAGTAAAATAGACTGTATTTTATGATTTTGAATATGATTCTGACTTTTTTTTTTATGAAATTCACCCATATATGTGTGCTCACCCTACCTGGAAACTATACAGGACTGCGATGTTGATCTCCACCAGTGCCTGGTCCTTCCACAGGGATGAAGTCTTCCTCGTGTCCAGCCCCATCATTGTAGCTACTTCCTGAAATGAAGGGAATTAATCATACTGTACAGAGAGACTATTCATACTGTATTCTCTCTGGATCTGAACCAAGGTTAATAGAACTGCCACTTGTGATCTGCCTCTATAGAGATCTGGAACGACCGACAAGACTATCTAAAAATACACTTCTAGTCAAAAGTTTGGACACACCTGACATGAATATGTGTTTCTCATGATCTTAAAAACCTTTTGATCTGAAGGCTGATTCTTAAAAGTGTTTAAATTAGTTTTGCAGATATATAAAATCAGATGGGTTTGGAATAACATGAAGATGGGTGAATTATTTTATAGATGATTTTCTATATTTTATAGAAGATTAGGATATATTTCAGTATATATTTTATATGTGGTAAAGCAAGCTGAGTATATATAGGCCAACTGGGCTGTTAGTGGCTCAATGTCTTTTAGAAGTTAAAACTGTAAGTGAATTTATTTCAGAGTATAAAGGAAATGTGGAAGAGCGATTGTAACACTGAATGAGTATAAAACTATAATGATAATTAAAAACAGCATGTTTATGAATTAAAATCTGCATAAATTAAAGCGAGCAATTTAAAACAGGATAAACAATGCATAATATACCGTATAATCAACTTAATCCATTGCAATGGCTCATTAAACACAAACGTGTCATTACTAATTTCCTGTTGGGGTGCAATGTCTAATGCATATGCATAACATTTATAATGATCAAATGTAATGCAGTCTGGTTTCAAACTGTGTAATGCAGTGTAAAAAGTAACATGAGATATTCTCAATGGTGCAGGGGTGATTTATGGCTGTCTGGTACAGTATGGTACCTCAAGTATGTTGTATCGAGAGCTGTCGCAGAAGTCTCTGACACCGATCTCGGTCCCCATGTACCAGCCGCTAAAGGGGCAGGCGGTGAACTCCAGTCCCCCGATCTCTAACAGCATGTTAGACACGGCAGGAAGGCCGTACCACTTTAGATTCATTTCCTTAAACCATTCGAACCTAGACAGACACAGACAGGAGGACGGTCAATATTGAACCCAGCTCAGGGAGAAAAGTTGCATGCAGAAATGTTTTTCAGTGAAATGTTCTTGAGCTTATTTGCATAACATAATGTAGTCAGTAGAATATCTTGGCATATGCAGATGTACACCATTAAGCTTTTAGAGTATTCCGTTTACAGTTTCCATCATAATTTCTCTGTAAGTAAATGCGCACATAGTGAGCACTGAATTCAAGGTTTACTCTAAAATCCTCAAGAACGCCCTGATCTGATTTCTTGAATAAGAATAGCACCACAGTCACTTTCATTTACGCTTAAAAAATTTTTTCTTTTTGCACATGGGAGGTGTATGAGCAAAATGTTCTGTTTTACTTTACCCAATTGCAAGAACATAGAGCTGAAAATTATTTTATTTATATAATTTATTAATTTAATTCAATTTAATTGCATTTGTCCACTTTTACTCTTTGATGAGAAGTTTAACTTTATCTGCATGACATTTGAGTTCTGAAACAGGAAGTCAGTAGCCATCAATGCTTAATTTAATGGTAACTCAGGCTAAATTATTTTTTCAACACTTATCAATTAAAAAAAAAAAGATATAAATGCATGATTGAGGGGGACAATTCAGTCTTATCTAGATCTCAGGACCCAAGTAACTGATCATCTGAGACACATCGGTGTCAAACAGACAGAATTAAACAAGCAAACTGAGGCAGGATCTGGAAAAAGGACAAGTTTTATGCCAAATTAGCCCACGTTCCTGAATGTACGTGCATAAGAGGCAAGCTCTCAGCTTGAGTTCTCTGTTGCTATGCATCCTGAAGCTCTGCACATTACAGCCTCTCTGATATGAGATTTCCCTTCGGTATGTACTGTATGACGCAGACTATTATCAGATTCTGGGTGGATGAACATTTGAGGTGTAAAATGTTTTAAGCACTGATGTGATTCTGTGGTGTTTCTACACAAGTTTGACAAGCATCAAACCGTCTGAACCCCAATAAAACTCTACAATATGCTTGGTTCTTCTTACTTTGGATGTATAATGGGAACCTCAAGTACAAGATCATCAGGAATCTCAAAAAGCTCCGGATCGTTCCCATTGGCTTGGAGAAGAAGGGGCAAAACGTCAAAACAGCTTTTTGGAGCTTTCCATCCTTGCTGTATACAGATCTACAAGTCAAAAACAAACATTACAGATGTTTTTTTGGAATATGTTGGTTGGTCACAAAGCTAATGACCATCGTGGACCTGCTGACAACTTCTTTAGCTCAGCTAGAAACCAGCTACCATGTTCCAAAACACAGACACCAGCTTAAACTGGATTTTGCATTGCCCTAAAACAACTCGAACACAATTAACAATGTTAAATTAAACAAACATCAACCCAGCGATAACAAGAAATGCCCATGATGTCACAAAAGGTTTATTCTTGTGTGTACTGGTAACATGCTTCATTCAATATGTCAGTTGGAGCCTTTTTTGATGCCTGTGACTGACAATCGAAGCTATTGCAATATAGCTTCCCACCTCACCTCTGTAAGCTCCACCGAAGCCGGATCTCCGAGAATTGATCCATCAGGCTGCTTGTAGCCTGCGTACCGGATCAACTGGCTGTTCCACACCCGGAAGTCATGCTTCCCGTCTGTCCTCTGGGGGAAGATGGTAATAGCCGATCTGCACATCAGAGACAAGGGGTAATGCTGAGATCCCTCTGGTGGATTTATACTTCAAATCATCCAATACAGTAAGTATTACAGACTCCATGAAATCAAAATTGTGTGATTTAATCCCACAGCCAAGATTTGCTGCATTTACTGTAAGTGCATGTACTGTTTTTAAGCGAATAAAGTTGGATTTACTTATATATCCAACTCAACATATAGACACATGTAATTATATAGCTTATATTTTGCAAAAATATATAAACAATTATGCATTTACAGTAAGTGCGTGTAAACTTGGATGTACTATATATCATCTATATAGCGCTGTCAGTTTCGAGGTCATGCAAATGCACTTCACAATAAACTTTTAAAAGATATATACATTTAAAATGTACAATAATTCACTTCTGGAAAATATATATTGATAATTAAGTTTGTTGGTTGGTCAAAATTGTTTGTTCAGTGCAATACAGATATTAAAGAACTGGTTTAACCAGTGTTTTATTTTTTTTTTAAAGCAGAGTCATGCTAATTATATAGCATTACAATCCTAATATTGGTAATTATATAGTACAGTTTTTGTCATTTATTGTGCTTTTGAAATAAAACTTCCCCATCTGTTCCATAAGCAAACATAATCATGCTTCATTGCTGAAAATACATCACACTGACGTTCAACAGCTAAGAGCACAAAGTGTCAGTCCAACTAATCTAAATAACAAGTCCCGTCACTCTCGAAATACAACTCTGGATGAAATTTGGGTCACCAGCCTGTTTGAAAAAGCGCTGAGGAGCTTTTCTTGTTGCCTTGATTTGTTTATGTGTGGAAAAAGAGTGTAGGAGACCTCTGACGTTTATTCTGGCAGGTCCTGATGATGTAAGAAGCAAGCGTGGGGGCTTTTGACTATATAAAAGCGTTTCCTCTCTTCTTGTTTTAATTTTCCCTTTCCTCACCCCTCTCTCACTCTCTCAGGCTCTAATCATTCTGTTAGACGGATGCTAATTAAACAGAACAGAGAGTAAGTGTCATGTATGATTAGCTTCGTAACGTGGCAGTGGTGCCAGTGCTCGGCAATGCTGTGGCAGGTGCTGTACTGTGGGCTGTGGAACAAGGTGACAAAGAGAGAATGGGAACACTCACTTTGACAGGGAAGAAGGCAAGTCGCAAGGAAAAGGAGATGCAGAAAAAGACAGGAAGTAAAAGGAGTTAGTGAAAAATGGCCTCACTAACCTGAGGTTTCCTTTGTTGGTTGCATATTTGATGTGGTTACAGATGTAATTAAACATTCCATGAGCGGTTGTGCAGTCTCGAGCATCGAACACCTCAAAGGAGAGAAATTCACTTTTTAGGACACATTCTTTTTTCATTCTCGCTGCATTTCAATATGCACCACATTGTTGTACCCTTGAAAAGATTAAGGGAATGGTTTGATGAAGGAATGCTTTTTGGAAGAACAATCCCGCATGACAAAAAAAAACAAAAAACAAAGCAAAACAATACCTGTAGTTTGGACCACTGAATCCGTCCCACACAGCGAGCTGCATTTCTCCATGCATGTTTGGCCCCGTAAATCAGCTCTGTGTCCTTCAGTTGATATGTTCCAGAAGTTTCTATTTCTTTTTTAACCTCTTCTAGCCGGTCAACATGGGCCTTTGAGCCGCATCTGTTCAGGCAGAAGTCAAACATATAAAAGGCACATTTAGAAAAAAATTACTGCAATTAGAAGGGTAAGTTATGTACTGCAACATACATGCATACATAGATAAATAAATCTTTTTTTTTTGTCTTGAAAAAAGAAATGCATAAATTAATTTTAGATATTTGTTTTTTGGAAAATATATAATGCATATTAAATTATGTGTACTTCCTTTATTCGAATGGCTAGTTTTAAAGCCAAAATCTAGGGTTAAGAAAAAATGGCAATGGTGTAAGAACGATAAATTAACTCAAAATATATTCTTTGGAAAAAAAAAGAATCTTATTAAAAAATGTGTAAAAAGTCATTTTGAATCTAAAAAGTCATCTTTGTGACAGTTTTGCTTCTAAAATAAATGATGTATTATTGTTTTTAAATATAACATCTAAATATATATCCATCTTTCTGTAGTTCAAAAAATACAACTATATAAAATATATCGTTTTATTCTGATCTATTATACTGTATATATTTTTTGCAGTGATGAAAGATGTTTAATATGGTACAGTGTGCATTAGATTTAAGTTGTTCTCCTGCCTTTTGATTGATGTGTAGTACTGGTCGATAAAATCTGTTGCAAGCGGTAGCAGTTCCTCTTTTCTTCGGACTTCATCTGGTTTGCGACTGTGCTGGTTTGGCACCATAACAGAGCCTATACAAACACTCTCAGTGCAGATCGGCACCTGCAAACGAAAAGCAACTAGCACAATAAGAAGACTGAGTGTGCAAATCCAAACATGCTACATCACTCACGGAAATGTGCTACAGAAAGCATTGTGCCCGTCTTACACATATTGTGTCCGTAGGAGTGTAACTGCAACAGCAGGCACAAGTTGTGACAGCATTTCTGCTGTGTAACAGTACTGGAGGTCTATACAGAAAATAAAGTGATGTCTGGGTGAGCACACTAAGTACTTCCTTTAATTACCGCCATAATTATAAAATGTCATGAAATTTCAGGGGCAGCAAATTTACATCCAAATAGTATTTTTAGTGCTTTTTTCTAACAATTTTAGCTTACTTGTATAAAAGCCTATATACAAAAGTAAAAGAAAAAAAATGATGGCATTGTCTGGTAAGTTCCTCCAGACATAGTACGTATAAGAAGCAATAAACAGACCAGGCATTTTAGTGGGATTTTAGCAAAGACGCAATATTTATGAAAGATTTTTATTGTTCCCCATTCAAATAGAGATGCATTCTGTGCATTATGTACCTAAAAAACATAAGTTACCAAGATGGCTGTCAGGTGGGTGAACAGACTTGAGGTAAAAGGACTTTGGTTCAGTGTGCAACTCCAGCTGTACTTGCAACGCTGTTACTTCTACTGCACAATGTTTCTTACCAACCCAGACACAAAAAAAAAAAACGTGCCAGTGGTAACATTTCTGCAAAATAATACTAGTACATTTCTAACCACTTTCAAAGTGAAATGTCCAATGTGTGGCGATCAAAGCGTGCTTATTTTTAACCAAAATAGATAAACGTGAATCTGACAACACTTTCTCACGTTGCTTATTTTACGTATCGCAGCAGTTTGGAACTGAAATGTTTGGTGAGCAGCTCAAAAAGATTAATGCTCTGTCACTTTTGAAAATAACATAGCACCTACACTAAACCAACCCAATAGTGTTAACAAAAGTGAACGTGAGATAAAAACACTTTTGCTGAAGCAACCATGCCATTTTAGCTTGCTTTTACAAATCTTTGAGCTCTTTTATTGTGACTCATCTGGAGTTGGTATGTGATGCAAACATGAAAACGTATTAGTTTACAAATCACTTTGGCAAATGTGCATTGATGTCACAACATAACGTGTGAAAATAAGTCTTTATTAATCGATATTGCAACATCGCAACCTGTTAAAATGGTTACAGAAATTAAAAATGCAAATGTGCCGCTCACATGCTGCAAAACTTAACTGTCATGCAATAAGACACTTTTAAGTTGGGAATGTTGTTTATCATATTCTAATCTTATTGCAGGCCTGTGAAACCAACACACAGAGCCTCAGAAAAATGTTTGTATATGCATTTCATGATCATATTCCTCGAAAACGAATTGCTGTTGAAAACATCCAATGGCTGGATAAATGGCAGGCTTCATCAGAGCCTGATAAGAAGAAGCAAAGAGACAAACAGAAGTCGCTCATCGCTTTGAGGAAAATACTCATATGGCCACTATAATAAGATTAGATTTGAAGTGCACTGTCACTTTCTGTAGCTGCTAATATGTTCACTGGATTAAGGGTGGAATGGCAAAGACAGAGCTAAAAAATAACAACAAGCCTATACAAGCTAGTGCTGTTTAATTAAGGACTGGCTTGTTTTAATATCCCAAATTGCCCTTTCAGTCTGGTGAAGCATTTAAACCATGACTGACCCATAACCTTCAACAGTTTCAGAGTAGCCTATAGCCAAAAATAACAAAAGTCCCTTCAAGGAAACGGTTCATTAATTGGCCATCTTTGTAACACCCTCATACTTCTACTTACGAGTTCATGTCATACACAAAATAAAGAAGTAGCTAAACCAAAACATACATCAAAATATATGGTATAGTATCTAACAAAAAATGAATTGCATAAAGCAAAACACAAAAGGTGAGTTATGACACTGAAAAAACTACAGAAACAGTTTATACTAGGCCTGGGCGTTAAAACGGTATCGATATTTATCGACGGTACACCTTCTTCGATATCGATAGAAAAAAATGTTCGATATAGTGCACGATATAGGCACGTGCTATGAGTGACGCAGACAGCACACACAAACACGAACACATGCTGAAATGACTTGCTGTGCCTGCCTGTGATGAGGAGATTGTGAATAAAAAATGAATATTATTCGAATTTAAAATAAACATTTGCATTTGAATGTTAGGTGTGCATCAGGGAGCGTCATCAGTGGCGCGCGAGATGCGGTGATGATGTAAGTGACGTTGTTGCAACACTGCGTCTCATATGTTTTTAAATGCAGTCTGTGTGAATGGCATTTCGGCTCTTTAGATTAAGCAATTCATAAATACATGATGCTGTTTTATTCATAATTGTTTATGCAATTTACGAAATTATATTTGATTTACAAATATTAGTTTAGACGGTATGCACTTTTTTATAGACAGTCGTTATTTCATTGCATTGAAAAAACAATTTTAATGA
>NW_015554072.1:31410-35391 GCF_001515605.1 Sinocyclocheilus anshuiensis
AAAGTTAAAACAGTTTAAACTTTTAGAAAACACGTCACGAATTTGTGG
This sequence comes from Sinocyclocheilus anshuiensis, assembly GCF_001515605.1. Taxonomy (NCBI): domain Eukaryota; kingdom Metazoa; phylum Chordata; class Actinopteri; order Cypriniformes; family Cyprinidae; genus Sinocyclocheilus; species Sinocyclocheilus anshuiensis. Next base: position 31,459 of record NW_015554072.1, read on the forward strand.
AGGTTTATTTCTTTTCACTGCGTCTCATATGTTTTTAAATGCAGTCTGTGTGAATGGCATTTCGGCTCTTTAGATTAAGCAATTCATAAATACATGATGCTGTTTTATTCATAATTGTTTATGCAATTTACGAAATTATATTGGATTTTTATGAGTTAATTTAGACATAATGCACGTTTTTATAGAGTTACTTGCTAAATGCGCTGCATTATTTGCTCATTGTGCCCTCCTGTGACCTCGGGAGACAATTATACCTATACAATAAAGACCTATTTAATCTGCATATAAAACATTAGAAATTAGATATCTGTTTAATTTTTATTGTGTTTGATTGTTAAAACAAAAAATATTTGTTGTTTGTCTAAATAAATTGTGTTAATTATAAATACAGTGGTTACATTTCAACATTTTTTTTCTATTGCTTTTTGTTTTAAAAAAGGTTATAAAAAATGTCAATAATTATCGATACCGAACGATATGAAACATTGTATCGTTGATACATTTTTTAGCTATATCGCCCAGCCCTAGTTTATACTCAGAAATTTCACGATTAATTATAATAATAAAACTCATAATTGAAATATAGAAACTTATAGAAAAATATATAGAAAAAAAATCTGAACAATATGTAAACTAAGAATTGTGAAATATAAAATCAAAATTCTCAGGAAAACATTTATTTTCACAATAACTTTCTCAGAATTTGATTTTATATCTTGCAATTCAGTTTTTTTTCTGCCACAGAAAAATAAATAAATAAGGTAATTGTGACTTTTTATCTCAGAATTCTGACTTTTTTCTCACAATTGCAAGTTTATATCTCACAACTTCTCTTGTGACATCTTGAATTTATATCTTTTATTTAGATATAAACTCATAATTGGAAAAAATCAGAACTGTGAGATAAAAAGTCACAATTACCTTTTTTATTTTTTATCCCATTTTAAAGTAGAAAAAACTTTTAAAATAGTATATAGTATGAAATAGTATGTTCTTGTAAAATACTGTATAGGCTAGGGATGCACGATATTGGATTTTTGCTGATATCCGATATGCCGATATTTTTCAACTCATTTTGGCCGATACGATACCGATACCAATATATTTCCTTTTGTTTGGAAACAACAGCAAGTCTCTCCTGTGCAGAAATCATAAGCAAACTATTTTTAACAAGAACTTATTTGTTAGAATTAAATAAACAATAATGAAGGTTTTTTAACAGTACATTGAAGTTTTGAAAATAACTGTAAATAAACTATATATCAACTGCTGCATTGTTCCCCCAGAAAGATGCAGTGTTAACCCTAACATTTTATTTTAAGATTTAACATTTGTAGATGGTATTAAAGTAAAAGAGTTGTAAAAATTCTGAAAATATTTTAGAGCTTATGATTTGTTTAAAAAAATAAAACATATTACACATTAATGAATAAATCAGTATATATAAAATTATTTAATTTACAAGTGTCATGTTTGTGATTTTTTTTCATGTAAGCTATAGCTTCTAACCTTTAAATCAAAACATATTTATTATTTTATGACATCAATTACTGCTTTATTTAATCAGAAACACAGTCTAAATGTTATGTATGCTATTTTACTTTTAATTTAATTAGAAGTAGGCCAACAGCTCCCCCTACAGATTAAAACTCCTTAACGAACGGGCGTTAGGACCCGAGGGAGGCTGCCGCTGCACGTGCTTACTGTTTACTCTATCATGCACCGAAGGCATCATTCTGTCCGTGCTTTCACAGATTAAATGCAGCGATCCAAAAAAGTGAATCTAATCATCATTCAGACAAAACTTTGCTATAAGAATGAGTCACACTGTTGACCTAAACTAATCACTATAGCACACCCTGAACACGTGTGAGTTAACATATTCCTCTTATCGGCAAGACATATCGGCATAATTTTTCATATCGACCGATGCCGCTTTTTACATTTAAAGCCATTATCGGCCGATTCCGATATCAGTCCGATAATATCGTGCATCCCTAGTATACGCCACACTTTTTTACAGTGTAGATTTACACTTATACACTATAAGATCTATTCTTAATATTACTGAAATACAGAACCAAAATTTCTAAAAATAACACCATTATTTCTATTCTTCTATTATAAGTATTTCTGAATCTTCTATTATGAATAGTAACACCGTTCACTACTCATAATAGAAGATTTGACATCACCTTCAAACCGCATGAATTTTTATAAAAGTGATCTGTTTCCACATCATTACTTGCTGCAGCGCAGTATAACCTACCCATGCATCCCATCTGTAGCATGTACAGGGCCACCTGTGTGACTTTAACTACCCAAACGAGCATTTATACTAATGGTGTTCAGCACAAGAATCATTTTAAAAATAAAATAAAGACGTTCATTAGATTCTTCACATTCACCCACCATTAGGGACTTTGAATGCAGTCTTGCAGCTGTCACATTCTGTAGAGTTGGAGATGCAACCCAAAAATCCTTCAGAATGTGATATATTATAAATCATACCATCTGTAATTAGCATCAATTAGCATGCAAAGCCAGCCTCTCATGAAAGTGCACAGAACTTCATAACCCCCTCTTGGAAGGATGATTCAGATTTAGAGAGATGTTGAGAGTTGTCATACAGACTTGTGTCTACAGCGAGAGACGAAGGCTACTTTTAAACCTCAAGCTCATTTATGACATATGGATTTTATATGAGCAGCTACATTTTAAGTAAATACTACAAGCAAACGTCAGCTCTAGTTCTGCATAATGTCAAAATGACCATAATTATGAGCTTTTTGCATGTAAAATGACTCATATTTTGTTGAATTCATTTTTATGAAAGATCTGATTTTTGCCACTAAACTGATGCGGCATTATGTAAAAACAACCAAGATGGCAGCAACTAAAGCTACTTTGTTGGCAACCTCTGTTTGATATGACATTTTATGGCCAGTCTATTTGCAAGAAGTGAATTAAGGTAGTATTTTTCGGTCATTACCATAAAAGCTGCACTTGGATCCATTTTGGCATTACAAGTGTTGCTATAGCAACAACTCATTTTTGTGTCTGTGAACAGGACTAGAATCTCAGAGTTATCATTTTGTAATTACGGTAATTCCGACACAACATGAACGCAGCATGAACCTTTGACACTTAGCCATTCCTGATTTTTTTTTCTTTCTTGTTGTTATCATATTACTTTTGAAACACCTGAATAAGCAGTGAAATAATGATTTAGATGACAGAAAATGTATTAAGTTGCTTCTTTGGTTACAGAGACCGAAAGGAATACTGAAAAAAAAACTGAAAAACAACAACAGTCACTAGAACCATGGTGTTTTTTTTTATTATACATAAAAAATATGGTATTTTTAGGGTACTTTAAAACATATACATGAAATCAAGCAATCATTTAAAGTTTATATTGATTTCAAACGTTTTTGTTGCATTGTAAAGTTTGTATTGGATCTAAATTAATTTCTACTTTCTTACACTCAAATTGCATTCAAATCAAACTGCTGCCTCAATGCCATTCAAATTCAGGTAAAAATGTAATGACACTTTACAATGTTTCATTTGTTAACATTGGTAAATTCATTATCGAACTTGCAAAGACAATATATAATTTAAAGCATTTACTAATCTCTTTTAAAGGGGTCATATGATGCGATTTCAATTTTTCCTTTCTCTTTGGAGTGTTACAAGCTCTTGGTGCATAAAGAAGATCTGTAAAGTTGCAAAGACTAAAGTCTCAAATCCAAAGAGATATTCTTTATAAAAGTTAAGAATCAACTTTTATGTTTACGTGGCGCGATGCAATGCAACGCGTAAAAAGACATATTATAGTATAAGTCATTATAATGTGTAATTATGTCCCCACTAGATGCAACAAATGCCTCGTTTATAATGGGTTTTAATGTTTTTGTCTCGTCGCTCCGG
>NW_015554072.1:35401-51757 GCF_001515605.1 Sinocyclocheilus anshuiensis
CTCACTCTAGGCCGCCGTGTGTGACGCTGTGTGTTTCGTTGTGAAAGCGAAACTACTTTGTTTGGCCTTCCAAAAGAGGACGATATCCGCTTCGTCATGCCTAGAGCTGATCCATGCTGGTCACTAAGGAAATACATCAACTTCGCGCTGTGAATCGCCGGATCGGCTTTTACCGTGGACGAAGCGGTGTCCAGCCCGGGGTCGTCACATGTGGTTGCCGCAAGCCCGCCCACCGCCGCTCACTCGTTTTGAGCAGTGTAGAGTAGCGCTTGTTGTTTGTCATTTCTCCGATCACAAATGCAGACATGGTTTTATGTTTACGTGGCGCGATGCAATGCAACGCGTAAAAAGACATATTATAGTATAAGTCATTATAATGTGTAATTATGTCCCCACTAGATGCAACAAATGCCTCGTTTATAATGGGTTTTAATGTTTTTGTCTCGTCGCTCCGGCCGGACAGTGCATCACAATATGGTAAGGGGCGTAACATTTCCGTCACATGCTTGAGTTATTCGGCCAATCACAACGCACTGGATAGCTGGCCAATCAGAGCACACCTCGCTTTTCAGACCGATGAGCTTTTTAAAAATCGACGTGTTTCAGAAAGGCGGGGCATAGAGGAGAAACAATAATGTACAGTATGTGGAAAATAATGTGTTTTTTTAACCTTAACATAACCATAACCTTAACATAAACACATTTCATTACACCAAATAATGTTCTTTTTAGCAACATCATGTGACCCCTTTAATGTCAGTCAATAAAAATACAATTGCTCATTGTCGGTTCATAGTAATGGTGCATCAACAAATGTAAACAGATAAAACAAGATCAATAAATTATGTTGGAGAATTAGTTTCTGTTAGTTCATGTTTACTAACATTACACTGATAAAATGGTGTAGTAATGAAATGATTTGCACTCAAATTGCTAGTAAATTTCATACATAATTGCAAAGAAATGGCAAGTAACACACTGAATTAAGAATTTTTGAAGCATCAAAAGCTGATATAGTATTTTCTTGTAAAGCATACTCAATAATCTTTACGTAAAACTTCAAAAAATATATTTTTAGAGCATAATATGAAATGAAAACTTAATGTAAAGTATAACCACAAATTTTAAAGGCATTTTTAAATTCAGTTCTGAATGGTGCACAAACCAAATGGTATTACCACTTTACCATGATACCGTTACGGTACTTTTTTGTAAGGGCTCTGCTGTGTCAGTAATGGCAAAGATGTTATTTCTTTATATGCTCAACTAAATGTAGTTCATACATACAAGTGGATCAACATCAAACGTACCTTGCTGGAGCTGAGATGTAGAGTATCATTGTATAAAGCTCCAGTTTCCCAGTTCTTCACTTTCATGAATCTGGGACATTTGGTGGGACTTTCATTCTGCACAGTCTTAGTGGGGGAAACTCTCCCATGCGGCTGTGGAGGAACAAACATTACAACTTATTATTAGCAACTTGCCTCTGTTAACTTGCCTGTTAGGAAACACTTTTATCCAAAATGACTCCCTGTACACTAATACCAAGAACAATACTCACAACAAATTCCAAGAAAATGTTAAGAGAACATTTTGGTTATCAACACATTTAACCTCTTAAAAATAAAGGCTCCAAAGGGCTCCAAAGGGGTTTTTCGCAGTAATTACATAAGAACCATTTTTGGTTACCCAAAAGAACCTTTTCTAGTTTCTAAGAATCCCCAAGAATCTGTGTGAAGATAAATGATATTTGACAGCAATGAACATTCTTTGCAAAGTTCTTTATTCTTATGTAGCTATTTTCACAACCAGCAGGTAAAGGAATGAAATCACCTACTCAAAAGGCATCAATGGGATAATCAGCGCTATTAAGCTAAATTCTAATTGAGCTTTGATTTTTCAAAGAGAATAGAATACTCTCATTGACTTGCCATTCAAAAGATGACTGTAATTTGCTACATGTATAAATGTATCAGAAGATGACATCATTAATCCAATGGAAATCAATCTAGCAGTCATTAGATTCCTTATGAAGACCCAGTTCACAGGCCGACAGTTTCTGCACCACATCACTTGCATAATTGTAGTGGTTTCTGATGGTATGAATGCAAACTTCAATATCAGCCTTGGCCCATTATGTTCGCTGTCCCCTAGAAGAATAGTGGGCGTCCTTCTCCTCAATCGATTTGATTCTCCTCAGAAGACAGATCAGTCCTTCTCTGTCTCTGGCTACACAACACATGCAACGTACACGATTATTATCTCAAAGCCGCCACGCTGTACTCGGCTGGCAAGGAATATGCCGCACTCACGGATGTGAGACATCTGAGGCAGAAGGGATGAGAAGAACCATCTTGTCACAAGTGAAATGTGAGGACAAAAAGCAGATATGATACACCTTACATATACGAGTGTACTCTGCGACAGGAAGGCTGTGCGAAAGAAAAGGTGTAAAACTGAAAAAGCAAACTTCAACTGAAAGGGTTTTGTAAGGATTCTGTGTACATGACAGCTTCACCCCGGGCAACAACTGACACACACACAACCACGTGTATGAACGGGGTGGAATAATCTGCAACATCATCGACACTTGGGAGACCACTTACCCACACCAAAGCGCTTCAGAAACAAGCACTTGATACACTCACACAGCATTCACAGCCCACCAGAGCCCACCTTCACTGCTGCACCTCTTTATTCAGCTTAGTGCTCGACAACAGGAACTGCAGGGGAAACTGCTTTGTCTAGGTCTCATCCTTCTCACCACAGCTGTATTAACAACACAAGCTTTATTATGTAATAGAGTAACACGAGCTGATTTGATAAACTCATTTTCACAAGCTGCTAATAAATAAAACATTCCGGAATGACTAATCTTTGGATGTCATGGAAATTGTCTGCATAAATACCTAATTTTGGCTTTATTTATTTAATATGGCTAGATGGTTGCTAGAACATTGCTAGGATTTGATTGTTTTATTTTATTTATTTTTTACAGTTGCCAGGGAGTTCCTACGGTGTTGGAGTGGAATTACTAAATGATTGCTAAGTCTATAGATCTTAATCCGATTAGACACAAATTGAATTTAACATGGAAGAAAATGAGGCTGTGAGGGATAAACTTAGTCTTTACACTGGAACACACTGTGTAAAGATCATAGATCATGTCATAACAACCCACAATTTTCAAAAAAGTTTTATGTAACATAAACTGACATAAACTGATCTATCTATCTATCTATCTATCTATCTATCTATCTATCTATCCTACATAAATACATCACCAATCATATGAATTAGTGCTGGGCAACGATTAATCGCGTTTAATCGCATCCAAAATAAAAGTTTCTGTTTACATAATATATGTGTGTGTGCTGTGTATATTTATTATGTATATAAATACACACACACATACAGTATATATTTTGAAAATATGTACATATATTTATATATTTATATTCATTTATAATAAAAATAATTATATAATTTGTATTATATATAAATATATTTAATGAATCAGAGGTGGTCAGGTGGTACACGTTGTAGCTCTCAGAAAACTCCCAGTTAACAAGTTGTAATTACGAGTTCTAAGAGGTCGTGAACGCTTTTTACAAGTTGGTATCTCGTAATCACGGTAATTACTACATAGCGTGAATGCACTTTCTCTGCCCGGAGTTTACGTTGCGCCTTCCGCTACGCCTACGTCATACGCTCGAACGCCTTGTCGTGAACACGCCTGCTTGAGCTACCAGAGCTGAAGATTAGTTAATAAATATTTAAAAATCGATATTTTTCTTACACTAACGCATCGTTTCACTTCAGAAGGCCTTTATTAACACCCCAGAGCCGTGTGGAGTAGTTTTATGATGGATGGATGCAGTTTTTTAGGCTTCAAAAACAGGGGCACCATTCACTGCCATTATACAGCTTATACAGAGCCAGGACAATTGTAAATATAACTGTGATTGTGTTCGTCTGAAAGAGGAATGTCAGATACGCCTAGGATGCCCTGAGGGTGAGTAGATCATGGGCTAATTTTCATTTTTGAGTGAACTATCTCTTTAAGTTTTTAGATGATCAAGTGTCATGGTAAATAATAACAGTGTTATTTTATGGGTGCTGTGCAGTGATATACACAATAGCTAATGGTGAATATGCATTTAGCATCATAATTATTAAATCACATATTTTTGAAATACTGGAATGCTGTATTGACATTAGCATGTAGATGGTAAAATAGTATTGCTTTGTTTAATGATGTTAGCAGCTCATCTGTCCGACTGTTTCGCACCACTGGGTGAGCGAGACTTATTAGAGCTTAAATTATGCAGGGCGCTGCTGTTAGCCTTGGAAAACTCAGCACATTTCTAAAAAACCTCAACCCCATCAGGCAGACTGAAAGGTTATTATCATCTCAAACATTTCAAATCATCGCACCTGTGTTGCTTTACTGGGTTTGCTATCACTAAAGCATGCATTCTCTCTCGTGTCAGCAAGGTTAGTTTTCCAAAGTATGGACACTTCTTAAAAAAAGCAAGCTGTTCCATTTACAGCTCGACATAGAACATATAAAACAAGTTTAACATTGTCTAAAGCAAGCTATTGAACACTCACTTATCATCTCAGCAAGAATATTATGTGTATATTACAGCATGTCGACAATATTCTGGGCATGCTCCAGCAAATTCATTAACCACCAATGTGTGTTAGTGAGAATATGCTAAAAGTGCTAAAATGTCAACATATACTTCTGTTATAACGTGTTATTATAGAGCAGCCAAGGTCTCAAACTGTCAGACTGAAGTGGAGATTTGAAGGTGCAAGGGAATGTGTTATTTCTTAGCCTTTGCAGATAATGTCATATCTGGCTGGCCATTTAAGGTCAATGTGACTGAAATAACACTTACACATTTAAATGTGCATCATAGTGTTATTATAGTATGTATAAGTGCCTGGGTGGTACACAATGTCCAATTAATGGGATTTTTGGTAGTGTGTATCCATGCATGTTTCTTTTTTAGATATAGTGCATTAGTGCTCACCCACATTGCAGCAACAAAGTATTTTTCCATTACGTTTTCGTAAATATTTTTAAAAAGTCTTATTAAAAGCCATGAACCAAGCCAATCAACTACGAGGTGAATCTAGGGTGACCACACATCCTGTTTTTTCCCAGACATGCCCTGACCAGGATTTCTAAATCGCCTCTGGCTTGCTTAGTTGGGGACACTTCATTTCCAGCGATACCGTTGACTTGATTGCAAAGATACTATTTAAACTGAGTTGGATGTTGACATCACTGAATTCAATGATGAACTGTCTTTAACTGAAAAATTAGTGTTTACTATTGTCATTTTGCATTATCGACACACTATTTTCCTAATTAATGCTGTTCAGTTGCTTTGACACAATCTGTATTGTTAAAAGCGCTATATAAATAAAGGTGACTTGACTTGACTTGACTTAATATGACTGGGTTTTGGCTTTGTTTTCCTATTGTTTTCATACTTACTGAAGGTTGATGACTGAAAAGTAGTTTGACCATTTGAGACTGAGCCCATTTCCACCATGGAAAAAAAAGTAAAAAAGGTAATTGCGACTTTTTATCTCACAGTTCTGACTTTTTCTCAGAATTTGCGACATATAAACACAGAACTGTCAGATATAAACTCAGAATTCGTACCTTTTCCTCGCAATTCCAAGTTTACATCTCATAATTGTTTATATCTCACAATTCTGCGTTTTCTCTTGAGTTTAAATCTTGCAATTCTCGCAATTTCAAGTTTATATCTCACCGTTCTGACTTTTCTTCTAAGAATTGTGAGTTTATATCTCACAATTCTGGCATTTTTCTAAAAACTGTGAGAAAAGTCAAAATGGTGAGATGAAAAGTCACAATTACCTTTTTTATTTTGTGGTAGAAACGGTCTTCAATATAAATCATACAAACTGCTAACAATATCCCAAACCACCTTTTGCAAGCAGACTTGGATGCGATTCACTGGTGCACATCTACGGACTCGGCTCTACTCCAAAAGCTGTAGTGTGTAAGCACTTTTAAAAAATATGTATAATGCATAATTTATGAAAATTAAAGCTATATCTTCAATGTGAATGTTGTTGATCACAAATTTTACACAAGTAACCCCGCCCACAACTATATTATACATTAGATGACATCTGATTTGCTGTGATTGTGCAGCAGTTTTGCACTTATTGCAGAAAGAAAAATTAGTTGTTGCTGGAAACTTGTTGCCTGATTAGGACATGCTGTAAAGGTTATATATATATATATATATAATCATATATCATCTCAACAGTCATTGCATCTTTCTGTCACACATAGTGTCAGACATTGAGCACAACAATTACATGCTGCCTTGGTCCCATGTTCTTGTCTTTCTGTTTCTCTTGTACTCTCTCACTCACCCCCTCCTCGTCTTACTCACTGATGATTAATCATCCAGCAGACACTGTATTACGTTAAGCATAGAAAGAGAAAAAGAGAACAACTCCGTCTTGGACCACACAGCTGCATCCATTCATTCCTCTGCTTTCTTGGATCGCCTCCATCCATCCGGTTTCTTTCAGAGGGATAATGCGTCATAAGAGGCCAGATGAGAGTCATGTGCTGATGTGAATTGTAAGCACTGCTACCCCCACAACCAGGACTGTAGAAACACATGCTACACCAGCACTGAGCTGGCAGGTACAGAAAAGACCATGTGACGGGCACTAGAGAGAAGCTTTCATATGGTTACTTGCAAGCTGAACTACTTGACATGCAGAATCCACTTAAATCTTATTTTAAAGATCATTTTATTTGTAGGTGTGCTTTGTATTTTATTTATTTATTTATTATTATTTTTTTTTTATATATATATGGTTCGAGTTTTAAAACCACTCAAATAAAGCTTCTTTGCTGAATTATATGGTTCATTTCTCATGTTTTCTATATGGTTATTTGGAAAACATGCTTAAAGCTACATTATAGGTTCTTCAGATCAGTCAGCATTTTTTTGTTGTTTTTTTGTTTTGTTTTGCTTTGCTTTGTTTCTAGGTTGTTAGAATCAGTGGTTCTCAACTGGTTCTGCTTCAGGACCCAGATTTTACATGGGATATCTCAATGCAGATATTGTACAAAACTAAACAAAAATGGTTAATATAGCCAAACATTAAAATTCATTAAAGGGTTAGTTCACCCAAAAATGAAAATTCTGTCATTAATTACTCACCCTCGTGTTGTTGCGCCACTTTGGACGCGCATTCACGACAGTACAAAGTACGAGCGTGTGGCGGCGCCGGCGCTGATCCAGATCCGGCGTGATGAAGTCATTACTGTCATCATACATTACAACTGATACTGTTGTGAACGCGCGTCCAAAGTGACGCAGTAGAGACGAAAATGTGGAATAAAGTCGTTATTTTTGTTTTCTTTGCGCAAAAAAGTATTCTCGTAGCTTCAGAACTTTACAGTTGAACCTCTGATGTCACACGGACTACTTTGTCGATCATCTTGGTACTTTTCTGGACCTTGAACGTGGTAGTTACCTTGCTGTCAGAGAGGTCAGAGAGCCCTCATATTTAATCAAAAATATCTTAAATTGTGTTCCGAAGATAAACAAAGGTCTTACGGGTTTGGAACAACACGAGGGTGAGTAATTAATCACAGAATTTTAATTTTTGGGTGAACTAACCCTTTAACATTACCATGAATTGCACAAACAATATCCAAAATTGTTAAAATCATATGAGGCTGTACAAAAAAATTGTTTTGTAATTAATCCACAGCAGAAGTGTAATTTACTTTGATTTTCTGTGATAAGTTCACTTCCATTCAAAAGTTTGAGGTTGATAAGATGTTTTAAAAAAAAATCTCTTATGCTCATCAGTGCTGCATTTATTTGATTAAAATGCTTTAAAATTATATTGTAAAATATTATAATAATTAAAAATAAAAAAAAATTCAATTTGAATATATTTTAAAATGTAATTGATTCCTGTGATGGTAAAGCTGAGTTTTGAGCATCATTACTCCAGTCTTCAGTGTCACATGATCCTTCAGAAATCATTCTAATATGCTGATTTGCTGTTCAAGAAACATTATCAATGTTGAAAACATTTCTATTTTGGTTTTTCATTTCAATTTTCATATATAAACACCCATACATTTAGTTGCATTTTATTAGTAGTAGTTAGCATAGTTTTACCCTGATTTTCATGATCCATGAGAACTACTGCTTTAAATCCCAAGTACAATTTACAGTTCGGTACAGTTCTTCTAAAGAAATAGAGAATAAAAAGCCTGCTGTCAAGTAGATCCTGCCATATTAACAGTAAGTACAGCTTCTATATTTCTATACTTGCACCGTTAAAAAAGAAATGCTAGATTACTGACTCACTCACAGTCCTTCAAAGCCACATGTAAAGCCATTAAGACTGTAGTTTACCTTGTCACTCTCTGAGTAAGGGTTGTTAAGCACTGTAGGCATGTTGTCCTTTCTCCAGAGGTCATCAAACACTCTGTCATTATCCGACGCCAGCTGGGCGTTCTGTCCATTTCCCACACCAAGGTCTCTGAAAGTCACAAACAGTTCAGCTCACAGCTCAAACATCAGCCAGAAATTTGGATGTATGTACAATGACTAAAACACATTCAATTCTATTATTTTTTGTCTACTGTAAGTCTAATACTTTCCACACTTTTTACATTTATATTAATAAACTGAAGGAATTAGTAAAAAAAATAATAATTAACAACATATCTCAGACATGTGCCATCCGTAGAGCTTAACTTGAATTTCTCTAAAACATTCATGTCTCAAGGCTACCAATGTGCATTTCGTCTTTTAAATGAAATGGTAAATTGCCTCAAATCCATACATACTCAAGTTATTCCATAATCAGATTTAGCGAGTGCCCAGACACTCAAACAATAAACCATGCTATCCGAAGTATAATGTGTAATTAAAAAGTGTAAACAAGCACTTATAGAACTGATGTTGATGGGACTTATAGTAACACATTCATCACAAATGTGAGAAGAGTGAGAGAAGCACGATTTGTTTTAGATGAAACGCTGCCATCTCTGCTCACCAGTCAGAATAATATTCCAAGCCTAATTTTAGTTTTTCAAATATAGAAAAGAAATCTGGTGAGGTGTGCACTTTTTCACATGATAACACACTCTGAGGCAATTTCTAATCACTGCTCTGTTTGTTTTAACATCCAGACTTGGCCGACAACAGCAATAATAAGTCAACCAATGGTGTGAGTTTGGGGCAGGACTATTTGTTTAACTGACCAATGGAAAAAAGGAGGGAAGTGTTCTGGATACCTGTTTGGAAAGAGTCAGTATTTATACACACTTCACCTTTAAAGGTCCCCTGCAATGCTTAGAAACACGCAGCGTTACTCTATGTGTTGACGTCATTTTAACTGAAACAGGAAGACAGGGTGGGACATATCAAGCAGCCCCGCCCCTTTTAAAAATAGCCAATAGAGTTCGTTTATATCACAGCTTGAGCTAGAGCCGTTCAGAGCCGTTGAGCTCCGTAAAGCCGCATTTGACAGGGTATGCCAGTCACAATCTCATCCATATTGCTATAAAATATAGCATTCTGTGTAGAATTCAAATAGCTCCGATACATTTTGTTGTCTGCCCCGACTCACGCATGTGATCCGCTCCATGCTATCATGTCTCTGGACCGGAGCAGAGTGTGTGTGTGGTGCGGTGGTTAGCGTGACACAGCAGGAAACCAGACTTCTTTTCTTCCTCAATGGAAAGCATATTTACACTGTTTGAATTGTTCCCTGTCCCCTATATAGTGCACTACGTGCCATTCACTGTACAGAAAATACTAATTCTGTGGACAAGTGACCGATTTCAGCCGCAGCTTCAGCGTCTATTTTATAGTGTAGGGGGCGGGCGCTTCGGATTCTAGAGAGCATTTGATTGGACAGAAAGTTTGATGAGAAGCTGAAGTACGATGTGACGTCAAAAAAAATCGTTGAGCCGTTTTGGCGGAAGTGACGAACTGAAAGCTTTGAATGCTTATATCTTCTAAATGCGAATGTTGTCACTGTTTTGGAGCACATTGCCTTATATATATAAGCTTAAGACTAACGTATTGATACTAACACCCAAAAAACTTTAATTTTGATTTCATGGAGACTTTAAGCACATAAAAATGTGGACAGCTGCTGTTCATGAACCACAAGGATTACAACTAACCAGTTTTGTTTAATGAGGCTTTTAAAGAGAGGACATTTATTTGATCTTCACAGTTCTGAAGATGGCAGTCTCATTCAGTTAAACAATATGACAATACTAGTTTATGTTTATTATGAAAACACTACAGTGGTTAGGCTATAACAAATAGAATGAATTAGATCAAATGGTGTACTGTGAAAACTGGGGTATGATCACAAAATGACAATAATATTCATGTCTATATTTATCCATTCTCTTATTAATGTTGCTGGTAGCTTCTCACACTGCCTGTCAGTATTTCCTGATCACTAAAGCGTACTATGAACATTCAACGCAAGAGTAATCTCAAAGACTGAATTGAATAAACTCCCAGATTCACTCACTGACAGTTTACCAAATAAACACAAAATTCACTCATCAAAAAGAAAATGCATTTAGTAAACTGACCTTTCTCAGAAAATATTTTTTTTGAAGCATGAATATTGTGTGAATATGTCTATATTCTCTGCCGAGTGATTCGTAAATCATATTCCCAAATAAATGAATAGGCGAGACAGACTAGGGCTAGTTGTCACACAGACTTTAGATAGTTAATCCACAATAGTGGCGGCAATATTTAACAGATTTGTTTGTAGTAAAGACTTTTTCGGGAGACTATACATTAGAGACTATACTATGAGTTGAGTATATGTTGAGTATACTATACATTAGACTGTATTGTACTATTTTGATCATCAACATCATATTTGCACTTGGAGCACATACACGGGTTTCTTTTATATTAAAAGGTATACTAATTCTAAGAACTGGATGTCTTCTTGATTTGTCTGTTGTTTACAACATTAAGTTTGGAAGTTGAGTTTGGAAACTAAATGTCCAATAAATGGAGCTATCAGGGTCTATCGCATTTGAAAGTAACATATCACCCACTGAAACCCTACCCTAACCGCTAGTTTTAAGAAGACCAAATGTGACCCTGGACCACAAAACCAGTCATAGGTCAATTTTTCGAAATTGAGATTTATACATCATCTGAAATAAATAAGCTTTCCGTTGATGTATGGTGGCATTTGTTATGATAGGACAACTTTTGGCAGAGATACACCTATTTGAAAATCTGGAATCTGAGGGTGCAAAAAAATCAACATATTGAGAAAATCGCCTTTAAAGTTGTCCAAACGAAGTTCAAAGCAATGCATATTACTAATCATAAATTAAGTTGTAATATATTTACAGTAGGAAATTTACAAAATATCTTCATGGAACATGATCTTTACTCAATATCCTAATGATTTTTGGCATAAAAGAAAAATCAATAATTTTGACCCATACAATGTATTTTTGGCTATTGCTACAAATATACCCCAGCGACTTAAGACTGGTTTTGTGCTCCAGGGTCACAAATGTGTGATAAAAACCCATTTGCTGAAGCAACCATGCCATTTTAGCTATTTATCATGACTCGTATTTCACGGGACCCATACCTAAACGTTCCACATCGCAAGTATTATGCTGTACTAGGTGAGATACCGAGCAAGTTTACCATATTAGAAAAGGCATACAAATGGAGCTGGTTATGTGATGCAAATGTCAAAAATATTAGTTTACAAATCATGCACTATGGTAAAAGCCTTCTGAGTTAATAACATACTATTGTGGAAAAAAATATGCAAAAATAAGTCTTTATTAACTGATAATTTGCCCTTGCATTCATAATTAGTGTGAAATGAATAAACACTGTTGGCGACACAGTTGGAAACTGCAGAGAGATGTATGTATTGGTATGTTTTTTTAATCTGCAAAAAAATAATAAGACATCACTCACCTCTCCACCTGCACTTCAACATCCTTCCTCTCTATGACTCTCTGACCTTCTCCATTGATTTCTTTTTTGCTGTTCTTGATGAGCTTCAGCACTGGCTCTATCTCCTTCAGCAGGTCGTTGTTCTCTTCCACCCCGTTAAGGAGGAGGGCTGAATGGCCTCCTTCTCTAAGCAGAGAGTCCTGGGTGAGCAGGGGAATTAGGGGTTTGCTCTCCCGTGGTTCTTTCCTGGGAGCAGAGGAAGAGGACAGGTTCTCTATGGCCCGGAGCCCTTTGGTCATGTTGGGGCTGAGAGGCGAACATCGATCGCACGGCCTGCTCTGAGTGGGGTTAACAGGCCTGGTGATGCGAACTGTTTTGGGTTTCCCGTCACTGCTCAGCGTGGTCTCCAGGTAAGTGGTGAAGCCCTCGGGTCCGCGGAGGATGAGGACGGCATGGCTCTCAGGCGACACGTTCTTCAGGGTCTCGAGTGCACATTCGTAGCTCAGGTCCACCAAAGGCTTGTTGTTCACGGCCAGGACGATGTCGCCGACTTGGACCAGCCCACATTCCTCCGCTGCCCCGCCCCGGATGAGGTCAGAGACAATGACGGGCGGCTTGCACACACGTTGTTTGACCAGAAAGCCCAGCCCACCGATCTTTCTTTTGAAGAGGCGCACTGAGATGATGTTGGGCTGCAGCTGACACACGCTGGGCTCAGATTCCTGCATTGTGTCTTGCTGTGCGTCAGATCTGCGATTGAGTTAAATGTGACAAAGGAGAGCAACATGTCAGATGTGTCAACCACGGCAGGCGAAGACATGAAGAAATGCAAGACAATACAGGCTAGCAACATTCACTTTTTAATTCTACAAATGGCATCCTGTGGCATTTAAGGAAATATTCAGAACATTAATTAAGTCTAACTATGTCAGTAGTAAAAAATTGGTTTAAAGGAACAGACTGACCAAAAATAATTCATTCTAAACTTGTATGCTGTCATTTTTCCATGGAACAAAAAACAGCATTTAAAGTAGTCCATACGTCTCATGCTCTATATTCAATGCTTTAAAGTCTGATTTGTTAATGAACAGTTTTTTTTCTTTCAATGAACCGTTGATCTGGATCACAAATCAGACAGAAGGATTCGTTCACAAATCAAACTGATCTGGTTTAAATCACTGACTCAGTGATCAGGTTCTTGAATTATAAGCTCACTGGAGGGAAAGATTATCTGAATAAACTTCATTATTCTTCATGTCTCATACAAAACTATCATACAGCTTCAGAAAACTCAAAATACAGAGCATACTTTAAGTTGTGAAGATGCTTCCCAATTCTGTTATTGTGTTCCACAGAAATATAATAACAGCATACGAGTTTGAAACGACATGAGGGTGAGTAAATAATGACCAAATTTAATTTTTTTTTTGGATGAATTATTGCTTGACTTTGAATGCAAGTCATTATTTGTAAGAAAGTCATTCAGTTCAAATCTTCACAGTATTTTTTTTTTAATAATTTCAGTGATTGAGGGTTGACTCATATCACAGTGTACAAGCTGTGAACGTAGAATTCAATTCACTCTTTTCTTTCTTTTGACAAGCCAGTAGCATTCCTCCATGTGCATCATGCTCAGTCTCAACTGAACGTTCATGTTAGAAACACTTATAATCTACAGTCCTCCTGCATCTCGCCTTTCTTGGCAGAATGAAATGCATATGGCCTCGTGTGAACAACTATTGTCCAATTCTGTCAAAATGCGACATTACTAATTCGGATTTAGAATCATGGAGAGAATCATTACAACTGCAGGGACTGTTTTGTAATAAAGAATAAGCAAAGGCGCAACTAATAACTTTCAATTTCACAGCATCATCTATTAACTTCTTGTTTACAATACACTTGCATTCAATAGCTGAGTAACTACATGTGAATGATAAAATAAAACTGCATTTGTTATAGATTACACTGATATCACATTGAGAAAATTATGCACTATGAATGTCAAAGCTCTTAAAGGAACGCATTGCTCATTCTGTATAGACATATTGACATTTTGCTGGCAGGCTACACTGTGAAAATGTGCTTCAGTGGTTATTAATTTAAAATATTATTTCATATGACTGAATCAACCTGACCTCATTGGGTTTCATCAATAAAAGCAATTTACCTGTCAGATCAGGTAGAAATAGCTCCTGCTTTGCCAAACAGACATGCATTTGTCAAACTTTTGATATTGTTCTAACAATGGAATGCTTTAAAAAGACATATGATATAATATTTCCCCCATTTTAAGTAAGCATTTTTTTTCCACTTTATTTTTTTCCCCACTTTATCAGATACAGATGTTTTGCTCACACATTGTGTGGTCATGTTATAGTTAATAATGATAAATTCATTTATTATGAAATCAGTAACATATTAGAATAAAATGATTAGATAAATCTCAAGTACAGATATTAAAATAATTGAGTGCATGCTTCAAACCAGTGTAAGTTGCCTTTTCTTAATGATGAAAGATTAAAACTCATGTTGACAATTCTCAAAATTAGGCAAAAACTTCACATACACAAATTCCTTTTTTAAAACACACAAAACAACACGTGTGCATTATGCAGGAGTTATCAGAAGCACTGACCTGCAGCCATGCATGCACGTTCAACAGGACACAACAGTTGCTGCTGAGCATGACTGCTATGTAACTCCACATGCCCATTTCACAAAGCCATATCGTATACAGTATGTATTTCACAAAGCATTTGGAGTTGATCATAAAATATACTTTCAACTGTAAAAAAAAAACAACGCAACTTACCTCTCCACTTTGAAAGGCTATAAATATCGCCTCAAACAGTGTGGTTATCCCCTTGCCAGTATTCCGATGGACGGTTCAGACTTTTCTCTTGATGTTCCACTCAGAAGACGCGTGGCATGTCTGAGCGAGCCGCTGTATAAACACGCAGCGCGTGAGAAGCTCTGCTCTCCAGCCGCTCCGGTACGCGAGCATTTATTCCGAGCGCACTGCTGTCATTCTGTCATCCATCCCTCCCAACGCTCTGCCTCCCTCAATGGGAGGGTTTTACAACCCCAAAGCTCTGGCATCTACGGGAATGAATGATAGTTGCACACTAATATTTGTACATCTTCATATTAAACAAGATTATAGGTAGAAACATCTAAAATTAAAGCAGAAATGAACATTTCTATATTTGAAACAAGGTGAACCGGGAAGGATTTTAAAACCATCAGTTTCAGTGTCTAAAAATCACTATTATACATAACCAGCTGTAAGCATAAGATAAAGTGGAGTTAAAAAAAAAAGGCATTTAGAGGACTATATCAGTTTCTGTTATAATTTTTATATATTTTTTTCATTTTTAGCCTGTGCATTATGCATATTGCAATTTTATTTATTCATTCATTCATTCATTCGAATTTGATTGCATTTCTAATTTTGAATGCATTCATGTTTTCTATTGCGTCAACTCTGATAGTGTGTACGTTATATTATTTATGGTATGATTATATTATTGACTTATTTGTGGAATTATTAAATATAGTAATATTACTTTAAAGTTTGAGATACATAGGCCAACAAATCACCTAGTTACAGATATTGCAACAAAATTTTACATCACTCCATGATTTGCCCTGCACTTGAAAAAGAGAGCAATTCATGCATGTTACAGCCTTTTCAAATATTAAATTCAATTAAAAAGTAAAATCAATGTTTCAGTGTCAGAGATCAATGCGGAATCAACATGCAATGTGAAAATCATGTTGATCAAACCATGGTTTATTTTTCATTTGGCTTTCGTTTGAAAATGGATGTTTGGCTATACTTAGCAGAGGAAATATTAAATTGATCCAAAAAAAAAAAAAAATGCTCCATGGTCATTATAAACCACACAATCCTGTATTATGCTGTAAACACCAGCTATTTGCCAGCAAGAATATCTTTATCTTTGTGGACATTCAAAGATTGGTGTCAAAGGTTTCCTGCATCACAGGGTCAAGCAGCACAAAACAAGAACACTCTCTAATCTATAATAGATTAAATAAATATAATATATAATTTCAACACTGAGCTAAAACGTTTAACCTCGTGATACTAAAAGCTCTAGTAGAAATTATACATAATGAACAGTAATTATACACATTGCATTATGAAGTTTAATCTACCAAAATAATAGCTTGAGTGTACAACTTTATTTTTGAAACACCCACACAACACACAATGTCATGATTTCATTCAATAAGAGGTTGAACCACTGGGTCATAGTTTCTAAAGTTTTCTCTGTCTGTCTGTCTGTCTGTCTGTCTGTCTGTGTGTGTGTGT
>NW_015554072.1:51972-62083 GCF_001515605.1 Sinocyclocheilus anshuiensis
TGTGTGTGTGTGTGTGTGTGTGTGTGTGTGTGTGTGTGTGTGTGTGTGTGTGTGTGTGTGTGTGTGCGTGCATGTGCAGTGTGGTGATATGCTTTTTCCACTAAATAAATCTCTCAAAGCAGCACGACAAACTGCATCATCGGAACCAGTCATAATAAATTTGAATAAAGGTTTTTGGTGTCAACGCCAGCCATGCATCGCAAGCTAGATGTTTTCATAAGCCCTAATGTTATTTTGCAGTGTGTCATTCAAGCAGGATCGTCATTTAAACAGGTAGCATAAACAGACGAATATAAATTTGCACCGCAGGAAGACAGGCACGTTAAACAAGCGCCAGACTGACCACAGACTCACATCTGAGAGAATCTATGATTGCTTTACTAAATAAGACCATATTATAAACTAAACTAAATTACACTTAAAAGGCACTTCTTCATGTTGACTAGCCATAAACATTTTTTAATTAATTTCTTTTTCTAACCCTTCTGACAACTACCCATAAAACTATTAAATCAACCCCAGAAACTCACTCAAACACATGAATAAACAGGAAAAATGTGAGATGATTCTGCTGTGCACAAGCTAGTGCATGGGAGATTGGAGGTTTTCAATCTGACGTGAACAAATGCAAACACACACACACACACACACACACACAGCCTGCCGGCCTGGTCGAGCTATTATGTCAGTCACTTCCGACTTGAGTGCTGCCATCTGCCCCCTAATGAAACCATGCACACACACATACACACTTTCTTCTTACAACCATCTAATTCACAGAGAGAGAGAGAGAGAGAGAGAGAGAGAGAGAAGTGGCAAACAAACACTTAAACATGAACTTTCTCAATGAAAGCTGCAGAAACTCAAGACTTAGCTAAAATTACAAATGTTACTATTTTGGCATTTATTTTTTTAGCCGTCTTTTTAATCTTCTGGGGGTTGTGGGTAGTGCTACATTGCAACACATTGCCAGTTCTTGATGGTGAAAAGGTATATACAGTATATAAAATTAGATCATGCATATAGTCCCATGAAATAGAATTTCTCCTCTTTTTGTCTCAGCTTTCACACAGGTAAGCATACACACACACAAGTGCAGCAATATTTTAATTGCTCACGTATGACCAAAACATAATCACTTCTGTCTGATTTTACCTCTGGTTTCCATTGAAACTTTTTCATTGTTGGTTGTGTCGTTCTTTCTCATACAGAGCCAATCTTCAACACAGCAGATTTCCAGTTTGGAGAACAACATTTTTCTTGTTTACCTTTTATTATTATTTTGATTGAGATTACTTTGTATGGCATTCCAAATAATAGTTTTCATTGACGGGGAAATCACAAATAAACAATATATAAAAACGAGCCACTAACCAAACTGTCCAATTGCATGGCTTTTTTTTTCTCTAAATAAATGCAAATGATATAACACAATGTTTCGAGAGAAAATGCTTATGTATTCTTTTCTAATTGAATATAAATAATTCCTTTACAAATTATATTATAAGTATGACATTCATTCCAAAGAGCATCCTGTGCTTCAGTTGAAACAAGAACATCTGACCTTTTGTTCAGAGAAGTTTTCATGGCCAGTTTCACAAATTTGCTTATCACAAAATGTATTATATCTGATTAGTGCAGAATCTTACATACAAAAGTTTTTCTCTGAATTATTATTATTTTTAATTTATTTAAGTTTAAATGAAAAAATAATAATGAAAATAAAATAAAAAATATTTTTATTAAAAAAAAAAAAAATAGTGTGGTCTTAGACTTTACACTTTATATTTATATAATATTATCTATGAATTATTGCGACACTACAAATAAATCTAAACCTGTGAAGGGTGATACCAGTGATATTTTAACATCATTCTGATACTGTTATAGTTATTCAAATGTATTATTAGTAGTAGTAGTAGTTGTTGTTGTTTTTATTAATTTTATTTCAGTTTCAGTTATTTTAGTACATCAAGTTAAACTAAAAAAGAGGCAACTAGGAAAAATTAAATGTTTTTTATATATATTTTTATTTTAATTTCAGTTCATGTTTATTTTATTTATGGTTTTAGTTTTGGTTATAGGCGACTATAATAACCCAATATAAAATCTTAGAGTAAGAATGGTTCTTTTTATATTTTTCAGTCTGTCTAAAGAAGCTGCATAAAGTTAAATTGTAACATTGTAACATTTCACATGACAAATCTAAGGGGTCTTCTGACGTCATACCCGGGGTATTTTTGACATAACTACAGGACTACAGTACGTCTCCAAGTCCTCTGAAGTAAGTAACGCTCCTCACTCACTCTGTGCTGCTCTCATCTCATAGTCTGAAGGGTAACAGTACAGCAGTATATCAAACATAACTGTTTATAATCCACTCTTACATGTCTGACCCCTTAAACATTATGAAGCTTCAGCTGTCAGGCCTCTACAACTGATTCATGCAGAAATGTAGGAAGGCATATTTATATCATGACATATTTCTATCTTTAAAAGTTATTTGTTTTACTTCAAACACATGTTCTAACCAGACAAACAGCGATAAAATGACAGGCTATAAAATATAAATATTTTGTAACAATATAAGTCTTTATTATTATTTTTTATCAATTTAATATATCCTTGCTGAATAAAAGTATTAATTTCTTTCCAAAAAAAAAAAGAAAAAGAAAAAACATACTGACTTCAATAAAAAGGATTCCTGTTTTGATAAATAAATGCAGCATTAAAAAAAAAAAATCATGTTTATTGCTGCTAAGTGTTGTGAAAAAAAAACTCTTTCACGTCAAATATAGACTGATTTAAAATTGTGTACCATGGTATTTGGTGCAAACACTAAATATATTTTCTGCTGAGAGTCTTTTGGTATACAAGAGCAAGTGAGTGTTTGAAAATTAAGACCCTAAATTATGTGTGAGTTGAAAATTAATTAAGAAAACCCCAGAATCAAGTGATTCTGGACAGAAAAATTACTTAATGCGAATTCCAAATAGATTTTTGTGCTTTTCAAGGGCACCTCGAGAAGGGAAACCTGCTCAAAAGTGAGCAACTGAATGCAAAACGGCCCATTTCTCAAGGCTGTACATACAATGAATGAATGATGCATTTTAAATGATGCATTTATATCACTGCATGCATGCACAATGATCACTTCAGATTATGAAAAGTTAGGAAATGTATCTTTATTTTCTGGGAATTTAAAAAACTTAATTGCTTTTAAATACCCAAGGACTATTGCAGGAGACATTCCGTATTACTTACAGTACCAATTAAAGAGTAGACTACAGTGACCTGTACCATTCATAATATTACCCTCAAGTGGCCATTGAGATTCTTTTGAATGGAACTGCTCTTCCTTGAAGTGACCATCGTACATACATTTGGCATACATTTGGCTCATGGCCTTGTGGAATGGCCCTTCATGAAGGGATTTAGTTGCTATTATTATTAGGAACATCAAATCCCCTTTGAATGTGCAAAAATGGCAATTGCCATTTTTTCTATTTCTGCACCATCAAGATCAGAAGCCCCATCCATAAATGAAATCTCACTGGTCCAAAACACTGATCTACATCACAGTGCATTAAATATCAATCATCTTCTGATTGGCTGTAGTTCATCACATTAAAGGAATAGTTCGCCCAAAAAGAAAAATTTGCTGAAATTTTACTCACCCTCAGGCTATCCAAGATGTAGATGAGTTTGTTTCTTCATGGGAACATATTTGGAGAAATCTAACGTTGAATCACTTGCTCACCAATTGGTCCTCTGCAGTGAATGGGTGCCGTCAGAATGAGAGTACAAACAGCTGAAAAAAAGCATCAAAATAATTCACAAGTAATCTACACCACTCCAGTCCACCCATAAACAAATCCATCATTAAGACATTTTATTGCTTGGCCAAAATAAGAGACCTATCCATAATATTGCTTTCTCTAGTGAAAAGTCATCTTGTCTGAATCCAGAAAGAAATATGCAAATATGAATAAATGAACATGTTACTGATTTTAGACTATTTTAGCTAGAAGCAACTGTTAAAAGTTAAAATGCCTTAATTATTTATTTCTTACAAACATGCAGCTTTTTACTGCAAAAGACGTTAATTTATGGACTGGAGGGATGCGGATTACTTGTGGATTATTGTGATGATTTTTTTACTGCTATGCTGATGACACTCAACTCTACCTCTCATTCCATCCTGATGATCCGACGATAGCTGCTCGCATCTCAGCTTGTCTAACAGACATTTCTTGCTGGATGAAGGACCATCACCTTCAACTCAACCTTGCCAAGACAAAACTGCATGAGGTTCCCACAATTTCACCATCCAGTTAGGCACATCAAACATAACTCCTTCAAAAACAGCCAGAAACCTTGGAGTTATGATTGATGATCGGCTGACTTTCTCACACCACATTGCTAAAACTGCAGATTTGCTTTATTCAACATCAAGAAGATCAGGCCCTTTCTTTCGGAAAATGCTTCACAACTCCTTGATTAAACTTTTGTTCTGTCCAGGCTGGACTATTGCAATGCTCTCTTGGCAGGTCTTCCAGCCAGTTCTATCAAACCTTTACAATTAATCCAGAATGGCTCTGCACCCCTTTACCTAAATTCATTACTTCAGACTTTTGTGCCCTCTAGAAGCTTGCGTTCTGCAAGTGAACGTCGCTTTATTGTGCCATCCCAAAGAGGCACAAAATCACTTTCACTGACTTTTAAATTAAATGTTCCCTCCTGGTGGAATGACCTGCCCAACTCAATCCGAGCAGCTGAGTCCTTAGCCATCTTCAAGAAGCTACAAACACATATCTTCCATCTTTATTTGACCCTCTAACTCTTTCTATTCTAATTATATTCTTTATAAAAAAGTTTTTTTTTATTTTTTTAGACTTGCACTCTATTTATTACCTATCTCTCAAATGGACCATTGCCACTCAATCTACAATCTCAATTAGGAGTGTCAATGGTCCATTTGAGAGATAGGTGGCGGTAATGCACTTATAAGTCGTATCAGCCGTAAAGCAAGAAGAAGACGCGTCACGCACCGGCAGAAGAAGACGACGCGTCAGGCGTCGGCTGTTGAGAACGCCCGAACTGTCCTGAGCGCATTGCGGTGAAAATCAGAGGTAAAAAACTATATAAATACTGTTCAGTTTCTTGCACAGACCAATCGTTTTGTGTCTTTACACATCAATGTATCATCACGAGACGCAGGGTTTAATTTGGTTTTGTTTGTGTATGTTTTTTTTTTTTTACTCTCAAAGCCGTGATTCCCATTCACTTCCATTATAAGACTGACAGACTGCAACGCTTTCTTGCACAGACCAATCGTTTTGTGTCTTTGCACATCAATGTATCATCACGAGCCGCAGGGTTTAATTTGGTTTTGTTGGTGTATGTTTTTTTGGCTCTCAAAGCCGTGATTCCCATCCACTTGCATTATAAGACTGACAGACTGCAACGGTTTGACTTAAAAATCTTTGTTTGTGTTCAACTGAAAAACAAAGTCACCTACATCTTGGATGCCCTGGGGGTAAGCAGATAAACATAACATTTTCATTTTTGGGTGAACTATCCCTTTAACCATACTACAGCGAGAATAAAAGTTACGCCTTCTTTCTTTGTGTATACATTTAGGCGATGTTATGCAAATCTTCTGACACAGTGACGTAGATATGTGGGGGCGTGTTTGAACGAGGCATTTTAGGAAGGTGTGGCGTTCACTTTTATACAGAATATCTCTTTGGGTTTGAGACTTTAATCTTTGCGACTTTACGAATCTTCTGTATGCACGAACAGCTTTTAACACTGCAAAGACGAAGTAAAAAATTAAATCGCATCATATGACCCCTTTTAAATCAATCACAAACTTGTTCTAATGGTGATGATCCCCTCATATCTTTCCTTTTAAAATGAATGACTACATGAATTATAGATGCACGCAGATATATTTTCATATCTTATTGGGTCATGGTGGTTAATACATCCAAACCAGTGGAGAAGTCATGAATTATCACTACTGTACCACTGAGCAACACACTTAATCCTAGGTTGCTCGATAGTGGCGGTCTCTATATTTCAAGTCACTTAAGGAAAAAAAAAATGAAATGACTGCAATTTGGGGAGCAAATTGTCACCTGAGCAATAACTGTCATGTGTCACGATTGCCTACGGAGAGGAGCAAGGAACGCAAAGACGAAGGATAAATACGAACAACAGTCTTTAATAAACAAACCTATGGTAATACAGGGCTGGCTGGAGACACATGTAGCACAACGTAAAAGTTCAACTCCGGACAGGGAACAAGGGGCAGAACACACTTTAAATACTGAACTTAACGAGGGAATTAATGAGACACACCTGAGATCAATGAACACAATTAGAACACAGGAGAAACTGGGTTACGGGGAGTACAACACAACACAACGGCGCTCTGGAGGCCTCTAGGGACAGGCTTACACGGGATGGATGGCCTCCAGGGCGGTACCCGTTCCGGGGCCCATGGCGGATCAGGCAGTTCAGGGAGCCATGGTGGAGCGGGCATACTTGGGAGCCATGGCGGAGCAGGCAGACTAGGGAGCCATGGCGGAGCAGGCAGACTAGGGAGCCATGGTGGAGCAGGCAGTTCAGGGGGCCATGGCAGAGCGGCCTCCGTGGCCTTGGCCTCGGCACTTGGCCCGGCCTCTACGGCCGGAGCCCTATAGCCCCCCCAAAACATTTCGGGTTCTGAGGCCCTCTGTGGGCCAGGCATAGGAACAGCGGCCCTCCCTGGACTTGACTCGGGAACTGTGGCCCTCTCTGGGCGGTACGTGGAAACAGCGGCCCTCTCTGGGCCAGACTTGGGAATAGAGTCTCTCTCTAGGCTGAACGTGGGAACAGGAGCACTCTCGGGGCCGAACGCGGGAACAGGAGTCCCCTCTGGGCCTAACTTGGAAATAGGAGCCCTCACTGGAGCAAGCTCAGGGGCTGGAGCTGACACTGGAGCGGACTCAGGGGCTGGAGCAGACACTGGATCTGGAGCCGACACTGGAGCGGACTCAGAGGCTGGAGCCCACAGTCTCTTCCTCCGCATTCTCCTTTTTTGGGCAGAGGTGAAGGAGAATACTGCTGTCATCCTAGGGCTTGGGAGTGAATCGACCGGCGGGCCTGACAATGGAGTGGCCGGCGGACGTGACAACGGAGTGGCCGGTGGGCTTGACAATGGAACGGCCGGCGGGCTCGACTGCTGAGCGGCCACCGGGCTTGACTGCAGAGCGGCCGGCGCACTTGACAATGGAGCGGCCGGCTGGCTTGTCTGCGGAACGGACGGCAGACTTGATGCAAAGCTGGTTCTGGATCGGGGCCGGACGCTCACCAGACACCGGAGGATACCTTCCCTCCAGTTCAGTCCAGTGATTTCTGGGAGGTCCACGGGGCAATGGTAATTGGCAATGAATTAAGCGTGGCATCATCCAACGCCATCATCACAGCGAGCCCGCAGAATTCCCGGGCGAACTCTACAAATGAGAGATCCTTGCTGGCTAGGGCTGCGAATCTTGCGGCAATTTCCATAATCACGGGAAAACAAGGGGCAGAACACACTTTAAATACTGAACTTAAGGAGGGAATTAATTAGACACACCTGAGATAATTGAACACAATCAGAACACGGGAGAAACTGGGTCACGGGGAGCACAACACAAGACAGGAACACAGGGGCAGTCCAAGGGCGTGACATCATGTGACTAATCACTCTACAGTTGCAGGAAAATTACATCATGATACTCTGACTGGCTGATGCCATGGCACCACAAATACACACACAGTCCCCAAAAAAAACTAATGATTATCCTGAGCTGTGATGATAAAGGTAGCAGATAGGAAAAATATAAGTCTATTTTAATTTGAGCAGACTGCAGTTAAAACCATTTATCAGCAGGCACTAACTGGCCTTCTCAGTCAACTATAGGAGAGAACAAAATTTCCTGTTTATGTATGGTAACCCTCGTTCCCTGATGGAAGGAATGGAGACGTGTGTCGGAATGACAGTATGGGGGTCATCCTTGAGAACCCCAATCCCCTCTGAGAGTATCAGAAAAGGCCAATGAAATATTGGTGTGCAGAATTTGCCTGTGAGACCATGCGAGGGGGAGTGCTATATAGGGAGGTGTCTGTGGTGGGCTACATCATATGAGGTGACCGACAGGGCAACCATTACATACAGAGCACCAGCCACAATACAAGGTCTTACCTGGAAGGGGCAGCTCCACAAGTAATGGGCCTGGTGATGAGTTCCTTCACCAAACTCTACCACAAAGGTTCTAAAGTGATGGTTGTCTAGGTTTCACCATCCCTGGGGATGGTTCCGGATGTGGGTGCCAGATTGTGCCCTGCCCCTGAAAAAGAAGGTCCTTCCTCAGGCGAATTCGTCCAGGGAGGAGCCGACGTCATGAGCATGAGCTCTGAAAACCAAATCTGGTTGGGCCAAAAGGGCACAACCATCAGGACTTGTTCCTCGTCCTCCCTGATCTTGCACAGGGTCTGTGCAATGAGGCTCACTGGGGGAAACGTGTACTTGCACAGACAGGGCTTGCTGTCTCGGTGCTCTAACTCCCCTGGAAGCAGAGCCGTGCAGAGGCAGGATGTGCTTAATGGCCTCTGTCTGCTTTCTTACTGCCGAAAACTGTTGAGCAAAGTTCTCGACAGTATCGCCTTGGAAGATTAGGGTGTCAAGAAAGCGAATCTTGTCAGCATCCTTCATCTCCGCAAGGTTAAGCCACAGGTGGCGCTCCTGGACCATCAATGTGGACATCACCTGACCCAGGGCCTGCACCGTAACCTTCATATCTCTGAGAGCATAGTTTGTTGCCGAACACAGTTCCTGCAGCAACTCTGGGTCAGGACTACCCTTGTCCAGATCTTTCAATACCTTTGCCTGATGGACCTGCAGGATGGCCATAGAGTGGATGGCGGAGGCGGCTTGTCCAGCAGCATTGTAAGCCCTCGCCGTCAAAGACCAGGTAAACCTAAATGCCTTGGACGGGAGATGCAGAAGATTCTGCCAGGTGGCAGCATTCTGCGGGGGAGGGTGGTGGAAAGTACTCCAACCCAATGCTTGCCCTCAGATTGAGAAACACTGTGGTGTAGTATAATATAATATATTCTCTCACTAGGTTGATTAGGTCTTTTAAACATCCAGTATATGTATATTTGTTAAGCTAGCATTGCTTGCTCAAAACATTTACATTTACATTTAATCATTTAGCAGACGCTTTAATCCAAAGCGACTTACAAATGAGAACAATAGAAGCAATCAGACCAACAAGAGAACAACAGTATACAAGTCCATGACAAGTCTCAGTTAATCTAGCACAGTGCACGTAGCTAGGTTTTTTTTTTATTTTTTATTATTATTAAATAATAGAATGGAATAGAACAGAATAGAATAGGTAAGTGCTAGTATTAGTTGGTCAGGTGCTGGAGAAAAAGATGTGTCTTTAGATGTTTTTTGAAAATGGCTAAAGACTCTGTTGAGAAAATGGCTAAAGCTGTTCGAATTGAGATCGGGAGGTCATTCCACCAGCCAGGCACAGTCCAGGAAAAGGTCCATGAGAGTGATTTTATGCCTCTTTGGGATGGCACCACAAGGCACCTTTCACTTGCAGAACGCAAGCTTCTGGAGGGCGCATAAGTTTGAACTAGCGAGTTTAGGTATATTGGTGCAGCGCCAGTGGTGGTCTTGTAGGCAAGCATCAGTACCTTGAATTTGATGCGAGCGGCTACTGGTAGCCAGTGTAACCTGATGAGTTAACTGATCATCGATCACAACTCCTAGGTTTCTGGCTGTCCTGGAAGGAGTTATGGTTGATGAACCCAGCTGTATAGAGCAGCTGTGATGAAACGATGGGTTTGCTGGAACCACAAGCAGTTCTGTCTTAGTAAGGTTGAGTTGAAGGTGATGGTCCTTCATCCAGCTAGAAATATCTCTCTGACAGGCTGCAATGTGAGCAGCTACCGTCGGATCATCTGGTTGGAATGAGAAGTAAATTAGAGTGTCATCAGCATAGCAGTAATAAGAAAAGCCATGCTTCTGAATGACAGATCCTAATGACGACATGTACATGGA
>NW_015554072.1:62503-67007 GCF_001515605.1 Sinocyclocheilus anshuiensis
TAGTGGGTACAGAAAAGAATCACCCCCTTTAAAATAATCACATTTTGTTGCTTTGCAGCCTGAAATGAAGACGGACAAAGTTTTTGTTTTATCCAACTGAATTTACTCAGTGCAACTTATAGCATCCAAGTGAAAGATATAACACCAACATGTCAGAAAAAAAAAAAGAAAAAAACAGAATCAATGAGTTGGAAAAAGGATCACCAGTATTTTGTTGAACCAACTTTTTTGCTTTAATTACAGCATTTAGTCTGTTGGGATATGTCTCTACTAACTTTGCACATCAAGACTTTGCAATAATAATAAATGCTGTGTGCTTTGGGTCATTGTCATGTTGGAAGTTAAACCTTCTTTCCATTGACAACTTTCTGGCAGAGGGCAGCAGACTTTCCTTGAGAATTTTATGGTATTTCGCCCCATCCATTTTCCCTCTATCCTGACAAGTGCTCTAGTCCCTGCTGCAGAGAAACACCCCATAACAGGATATCACCACCTCCATGCTTTACTGTAGGAATGCTGTTATTTGGATGGTGAGCTGGACTGGATTTCCTTCAGACATATAGTTTGGTATTGAGGCCAAATAATTCAATTTTAGTCTCATCTGCCTCAGAATCTTCAAGGTGCGTTTTGGCAAAGCTCAGTCATGACTGCATGTGGCCTTTCTTGAGGAGTGGCTTTTTTCTTGTGACCCTCCCATACAAGCCACATTGGTGGAGAATTTGTGATATTGTTGTCACATGCACACAATGACCACTCTTTGTCATAAATTCCTGCAGCTGCTTCAGAGTTGCTGTAGGCCTCTTGGTCGCCTCTCTGACCAGTTTCCTCTTGGCTCTTTCATCCAGTTTGGAGTGACGTCCTTATCTAGGGAGGGTCTGTGTTGTACCAAATACTTTCCACTTCTTAATAATAGACTTCACTGTGCTTCACTGACTGACTTGTGACTGTCCACAACTTTATCCCGGAGATCTTTTGACAGTGCCTGCCTAGTCACCCATAGTTGATTGTTTGCTTCAGTCGCACTACCAAGGACTGAAATGCTCCAGGAAAGCTCTTTTCATGCTGAGCTGATCAAAATGACCACAGCTGACCACAGTTGAAAGTGAAATGGCTTTGATTGAGTTTACAAGTCATTTTTAGGAGGGGGCTATCCTTTTTCCAACTCAGTGATTCTGTTTTTGTTTGTTCTTTTTTTCCTGACATGTTGGTGTTATATCTTTCACTTGGATGCTATAAGTTGCAATGAGTAAATACAGCTGGATAAAACAATAACTGTGTCCATCTGCATTTCAGGCTCCAAAGCAACAAAATGTGATTATTTTAAAGGGGGTGATTCTTTTCTGTACCCACTATGTATATATGATATTGCCTCTGTTTTTCAATTTGTGTGTGAGTATCCGTTTGTCTCAGTGTTTGTGTGTATCACAAGGTAGAAAGTTCGTTGTCAGTGAAATGAACGGTTTTATGACAGGTGCAAGACAAGTTTAACCAGACTGCCAGCATGTTTGATCAGCAAACTTTAGTATCCTGTGATTATTTTCTGACTTTCTGCTCTTTCAAAATGATGATGCTCCATTTTAGCACAGGGTTGCGTCACTTTGCATTTCAGAATATAGAGAGAGCAAAGAGTCGTAAGTTAATCACGGCATTCTGAAATATATACCATGGGAGCATTCAGTGGCTCAGAGCAAGCAAAAAGCATGAAAATGAAATGTTGGCAGGGAAATTTCTCTATTCATGTCACTGACAGCATGCAGTTCCATTGCTCGAACACTTAAAGATATTTACTTACTGTATATGTAGCCTGATCCAAATTCAGACAAAGCCCACACATACCACAGGCATACATCATTACATCACTTCAGATTTTATATACTGCTGCAAACTTGTTTTTAGATGACATTTAGGACAGAAAACTAAAGATTTACATATGTACAGGTGCATCTCAATTAATTAGAATGTCGTGGAGAAGTTCATTTATTTCAGTAATTCAACTCAAATTGTGAAACTCGTGTATTAAATAAATTCAATGCACACAGACTGAAGTAGTTTAAGTCTTTGGTTCTTTTAATTGTGATGATTTTGGCTCACATTTTGCATTGAATTTATTTAATACACGAGTTTCACAATTTGAGTTGAATTACTGAAATAAATGAACTTTTCCATGACATTCTAATTTATTGAGATGCACCTGTATATTTGCAACCAGAGACTATGTTATAGTATATAATATATTATTAAACATTTTATTTATTTATAAATGTATTTTAATTTTATATAAGTTCATTCATTCTTCCTAGTTGTCAAATGTTAGTTTTGGCCATGTCCACAGTTAATGTGACCTGTGGTAAAGATCTCAGAAAATCTCAAGCAGTATTTGTCTGCAGATGCCACTTGGTTTGATATTTGTTTGCATAAGTGACATTTAGACATTTATAGGTGTCCAAATACTTTTTGGGTTTACTGTACTTCGATATATTAAGCATATTATTTGATAATTGGAAAAGACAGTTTCCAGATCCACAATTTGTCCTCCTTTTCCTGCATCTGACTATTGCAAAGCCTTTTATGGACAAAAGAAACACAACAGAGGGATTCTCTTGTGATTTGTGAGAGGAAATGTGCAATATGGCAAAGTCCCCCAATATGCATAGTATTACAGAAACACATGCAAATTGGCTGAATCGTGTGAATAAACATCAGGGTCAAAAAGAGATCTGTTGGGGAAAATTGTTTTCTGTTTTTTTATAAAGATAGCCAACAGGCAAAATAGCCTCAATGTCTGTTAATTTAAAACGAAACCATGTGGCCCTGGTCATTTTTACAGGAATTATGTTGCATTAATGATCTAATTTCAATATCAGAACAAGGACGGAAATTTGGAAGATTAATAATAACTGGAGGCAAGTTATGACTCACACCCCTTACTGAGCCACAACGGTTAACCTGCAGTTTTCCTTTTTTCTTGTCTTTTTCATTATCTACCCAATGTGACATATAGTTGGTCGAATGTTTGCTTTTTCAAGGATACTGTCTTCCTCTCATATCTGTGCATTCAAGTCATGCAAAAACATTATTCATCACTGGTTTGATAAATAAGTCTTTATTTCTGAGGGCAAAAGTAGAACCTGACCAAAAGCGGCACAACAAAAACACATATTTGGTAACAAGGCCTGCAGTGCTCCAGAGCTGACATTCATGACATCTGCTGTTATAAATACCATTTGTTTACAAGAGTAGAAAAACTATAGAAATATCACTGTACAAAATGTACACAGCCATTTGTCTTCATTTTTTGCACAAAATGTGATTTTCATTCACAAGGTTTTGTGAAAGGAAACTCCACGAGGAGGTGAAATGTGTGGGAAAGGAGTTTGGAGCACAGTTTGATTTTGAGATCATCAATCATTAAAATTGGCTATTTTTCATTACGAATGGCTAACTGAGTGGCAAACATCAAACAAAAATATGACAGCAGATCAAAAAAAGAAATGCTTCTGTGAAAGTTTGAAGTACATTTACTGATGAGGCCTGAAACAGAAACATTTTGTATGTGTAATGCAAGGTTTTTTACGACTTCATTTTAGGTTCATTATAATGACCATTATAAAACTCATTTTAAATGTATAATTATTAAATAAATACTACTTGAGTATTTACAGTATGTGCTACAAGCATAAAGGAAGTATTTCATTGTTCAATGATGCTTATATATACTTACATCAGTAATCCATTTAAATGCATATTAATTAGGAATCTCTGAAATAGAATTTAATGAATATTTCTGGCATGGTCACAGACAACCTGATCTGCCTAGCACTAATCTGATTGATTGACCTATGCAACTTCTGGTAGGTCGGTCAAATACTCTATTCTTGTAAGTGGGCGGTTCTCTACAATACTTCTAACTTTGCCTTTTGTATTTAAAGTAATAGTTCGCCCAAAATGAAAATTTCCTGAAAATGTACTCAAGATGTAGATGAGTTTCTTTCTTCATCAGAGCAGTTTTGGAGAAATTTAGCATTACATCACTAACTCACCAATGGATCCTCTGCAGTGAATGGGTGCCGTCAGAATGAGATTCCAAAAAGCTGATAAAAACATCACAATAATCCACACCACTCCAGTCCATCAGTTAATGACTTGTGAAGCAAAAAGCTGTGTGTTTGTAAGAAACAAATCCGTCAAAAAGGCAATTGAACCATAATACATAATAACTTCTAGTGAAAAATTCATCCCATATTATCCTCAAAATCATAATTCACCAACATATTTGTTTAGAACTGTTTTTGCATGTAAATGGTGTTTGATCTGTGCATATTTCTCTCCTGATTCAGACAAACGACTTTGTTTTTACTGGAGAAAGCAATATTATAGATAATGAATTTTAGACAGAAGCAATGGTTTGAAGTTAAAATGCGGATTGACGGATTTGTTTCTTACAAACAAGCAGCTTTTTGCTTCACAAGATGTTAACTGATGGACTGGAGTGGTGTGGATTACT
>NW_015554072.1:67017-111583 GCF_001515605.1 Sinocyclocheilus anshuiensis
AGTGGTGTGGATTACTTGTGGATTATTGTGATGTTTTTATCAGCTGTTTGGACTCTTATTCTGACGGCACCCATTCACTGCAGAGGATCCATTAGTGAGCAAGTGATGTAATGCTAAATCTCTGTTCCATTGAACAAACAAACACATCTACTGTACATCTTGGATGGCCTGAGGGTGAGTACATTTTCAGCATATTTTCTTATCTGGGTGAACTATTCTTTTAAGTACATTTTGTGCAATAGTTGATGGTGCAGTGATGTTGATTTACATGAATTGTTTCCTTTCGTCCTTTTATGCAGCATAAAGGATTCAGGTATACATTCAAGGTTCTCAGACCAGCATCTTTTTCTGTCTGCTGCTGGACTTTCTAGCAAAAACAGCCATAAAGGGTCACAGTATGAATCTTCATGTGAATGTTAAGTATTTACTGATAATAATTGCCAAACTCTTGGGCAGATCGGCACTGTGTACACAGGGAGGCTATAGGGCATATTTCAGAATATTGATTGATGGGAAATCTTCAGTAAAGTTTGGTTTAATTCATTACTTAAATCACATTCAACAGAACGGGTCTCAGGAAATGAAATGTAAATAACTGT
This sequence comes from Sinocyclocheilus anshuiensis, assembly GCF_001515605.1. Classification (NCBI taxonomy): domain Eukaryota; kingdom Metazoa; phylum Chordata; class Actinopteri; order Cypriniformes; family Cyprinidae; genus Sinocyclocheilus; species Sinocyclocheilus anshuiensis. The sequence continues at coordinate 67,617 of NW_015554072.1, forward strand.
AATGAACTGATTAAAGAAAAACAAAGATTTCTTCCTCCACAGATTCTAGGAAACGTTCAAAAAAGCTAATCAGAGTACGATGATATCCAAAGCGTCTTACAAATGAGTGCCATGAGAGAGATAGAATGTGTGATATGCCTTTCAAACTAAGCATCAGAGGTGAAGATTGTTAATGAATTCTCTTGCTCACAGGGTTGTTTGGTCTAATTATCCAGAATGTGAATTATTTGGTAATTATCAAAGCAGCAAATCACTCGCCTACGTTGAAAATGACATGAAAATGTGCCTCAAAGCAGGGCGTGTTGAAAAATTAACAATTCTGCATTGGTTAATGACTTGTGGAATTATGAAATCAGCTGTTATGTATGGGGGGGCTTCCTTTATGCCATAACGTGATGGTAAACACATTCCATCATAAGTAATTAAGTGCTTCGCATTTTAATCAGATGCTTCTGAGCGGCATGTTTACTGTGTGGTGGGTTCAGGTTATTGTTGGCTACAAGCTTTTATTTAATGCTACACCGCTCAATCAGCCCATCTTCCTGCTCTACAAATGCTAAAGATCACACTCATGCACTCAGAAAGATTATAAAAGCAAAGGTTAAAACTTCATACATTAAAAACATTATTATTTTGCATATTGCTTATCAGATCATTAGTTCATGTGCATTCAAATTGTTTGAAATGTCCACCAGATGAAAAACGTAAGCCTGATAGCTTAGAAAACAATACACAAACAATGTGGGATACATGGCATTAAGTACAGTAGTGATGCTTGGCTTAAGAAACACCACTAGTAATGTTTGCTGATGACTTTTTAAATAAAAGTTATTAGTTTGACCCCAAATAAAATCATACACAATGCCATTTTTTCCCCCCATTAATATTTATATGTGAATGTACATGACCTACTGATCTGTTTTACTGGGCATTACATGACATGCATCTTAAAAATGCATGAAAAACTCAGTGTTGAAATGAGTGTGAAATTTCACGAGCAAATTCAATTCATTTCGATAGGAAGTTGAGAGTTTTGCGCAAGGGCGAAAAAGTTCCCTGTGCAGATTTTGCTCATGTTCAACAGAAAGCTGCTGACTTCCGTGTAAGCAGTGCTTCATACATTGCTACACTATTGACAATAGAAAATGGACAATTTTTGTGGCCACAAAATTTTTACGTTTAGGGTGTTGTAGATGGTTACTAGGGCATTGCTATGCAGTTGCTATGGTGTTCTGGATAGTTGCAAAGCTGTTGCTTAGTTTCTAAGATATTCTGTTCTCTAGCTGTGACTCAGGTTCTTCCGTTTATGGGATTTTTTTTGCCTTTTGATATAACATGCATTTCACGAATGTATGAGTGGTGTTTGAATGTACTGGTAATTTTCTGCCAGGGCATTAGCCATTAATTGTATGGACATTTCTGTTAACCCTAAAATACCATGCAATTAGGTGCAAGACTCAATAAAAAATCAATACAGAAAATTCCTTCATTTTAATACAGTACATTGTGCCCTATTTTTACGGATGTTTTTTTTTTTTTTTTTTTTTACAGTGGAGGGTTTTGTCATTGGTTGCTAGGGTGTTGCTATGTGGTTAAAAAGGTGTTGTGTCTTTTTTTTTAGCTCATTGCAATGCAGTTGCCATGGTGTTATGGATAACTGCAAGGTCATTGCTAACACTTTATCTACACTGAACACAACCATTGTTTACTTTGAAATCTGTGCACGAGAGACGGAGCGAAACATGGAAAAAGAAACATACCCAAAAGTCCAGGTGAACTTCTGATCCAATTCTTGCACAGCCGTGTTTGCACCGCTTAACATAGTGACTATGTTCAGGTCTCTAGCTATGACTTCTTCCATCATTGTAAGTCTAAGGTATTTTTGCCCCTTTTTATCATACACCAGGCCAAAAACATAAATTCTGATTGCACTGAAAACAATGCATAAACAATGTGGGATCCCAAACATATTAACTATGAGTAACAGTAATTGTGATGGTTGGCAAAAGCCAATAAAAATGCTTGTTGATTATTAATTATGGTTATTAATAAAAGTTATATGAAAAAAAAAACAGATTACTCATAAAGAGACACACTTACAATTAATCACATCCCACCTGTCTGCCCCCCTCTTACCTCCCCTGTATGACTAATACAATCATTTATTATGCTGAAAGTTAAAGTTCAACTAGCAGATTTCTCTGAAAACAGTGATGTCTGTCCAATGGGCAGAAAATGTCAGTGAGATCATTTTACTGTCCTGAGTGCAAAGAGTAATGTAATGAAATGAGGGCTCGTGCGGCTGCATACCTGAACAGCTCCAGCGCAGACACTGACTCATCAGAAGACAGAGACAGAGCATTGATTGGGTGAGTATGACCGTACCTTTGTGTATGTTTTACCTTATGCAAAAGGATGAAGTTACCTTGACAATAAAATAGCATATGCAGCGATGTAGCACAGAAAAGATTAAATAAAGCAGATATTAAAGGTGAAGTGTGAAATTGCATAAATAATGACTGTTTCCAAACAGGTTTCTCAAACAATAATTTCCTAGCAAATATTCTTTCCAGCTGGTGAAAAGTCATTTCTTTCTTTTTCTTTTTTGTAACTGCTTTTAAGATTGGTTTAATTAAGTTGTGCTGTTGTCCTCTGTACAAAGATTAACTCATTTGTTCTGCTAGTTTAATCTACTTTACATACACTACTTTTCAAAACTTTGGGGTTGGTAAATTTCTTTTGATGTTTTTGAAAGTCTCTTATGCTCACCAAGTGTGCATATATAAATGTAAATACAGTAAAATAGTAATATTGTGAAATAAATGTTTTATGTTTTACTGTATTTTAAAATGTAATTTATTCCTGTTATGTCGAAGCTGAATTTTACTCCACTCTTCGGTGTCACATCATCCTTCAGAAATCGTTCTAATATGCTGCTATTTTCTTCACTGTTTATTTGAAATAAAAATCTTTTGTAACATTATAAATGTCTTTATTGTCACTTTCGATTCATTTCTGGTTCTATTATACATTTGCAATGCATCATACTTTTTTACTTAATTAAATAATCAAGTACACAGCCTTTTGCCTGTTTTCTTATTTTCTAATAGCTTTCATTTGAATCAGATATGGTAATGTGATTAATCTCAGAGCTGGTTGATTTGGTTCAAGGCCCTATTTGAAAAATTATTTGAAATCTCTATGGAGGGAATGAATGGGTAAAATTCCTCCAGAGTCATGGCTGCTGAAAAAGTCACTGTTGCATTCAATTGTTGAGATAAACAGGTGCCTCATCCGCAAAATTACTCCATTGTTTGAATTAATGTTTCTGTTTCAGATCAATCATACAAACAGAGCAAATGTTTGGAAAGCTACACAGGGAAATCATGCTACAAATAGCTTGTCTTTGCTCATTAAACCTGTATATTAAAGTATTTTAATATAAACAATGACACACTTCACCTTTAATGCAACTCCTGAATGGCTGTGATGTTGATAGTAGACATGTTTGGAATGAAGAACAGATATTGACTTTGTGTACACAGATTATGAAGAAGATGCAGCCTCTTTTTAAAACCTAAATCAAAATCTAACCAAAGGTACCGGCCATATTCTGCATAGACTAACAAAGCAAGGGCTCTCTATACTGAACTCAGTCCATCGATCCTAAGTATCACAGGAAGCCAGCGCCAAGATTTCCTGTCACGTGACTGATGAGGTAAGAGCTCGGTCCAGGGCTTGATTGGGTGTTAGAATGGAGTCCGGATGAGACAATGAGAGAAAGAAAGGCCTTCTGAAGAACAGGAACCCATCGCCGTCACAGCCTATGAAAAGGAAAACAGATCAAATTAAACCAGCACGAGTAATTATGTTTGTGTCTTCCGCTTCTGATGGGTTACATTAAAAAATACACACAAACACATTACCTCCAAAACCTAGTGAGCTGCCTAGCTAGACTTTTTTAAGGGCATCACATGCATGGATATGACACAAAAACTGTTCCTAAACGTAGAGAGCAACATCATACCTTCTGAAGTTCTGATTCTAAGGCTGTTTCACACTAGTTCGGTGTCATTAGCTTAGCAACATGCTAACATAAACAAATGGAATCAGCGGTAAAGAGCATTATTTGTGCTGAGTGAAGCAAATCACTGTTTGTATCATTAACTAAAGCTACAAGCATAAGTAACACTGTCTGCACTGTCAGTAACTATCAGCCCACTCTCAGCTGTAAGGATCTCCTCATCTGAGCTCAGGAGAGTTAGTGAACTTTGCTCTCAGGTAGGTTCTTCATAGTAATCACATTCATACTTTTAGCATATGGAATTCCTTTTGGATAAAATTTTTTTTTATTATTTTTATTTTTTTTAGAAATTGGTTGAATGAAGATTTACACATTAAAGCATACTCTACACAAGTATGTGAATGCAAATCCTTCATACATGAGCTCTATTTCCCATGTCATTGCATTTAAACATTGCACAGCACTGATAGCCACATCCTCAGCAAGAGAATGCCTCAAGGGGGCGCTATAGTGGGCATTAAGGCCGTGTCACATTACATGAATTTCTAAACGCATTAAACTCTAAGGCAGGGGTGCCCAACCCTATTCCTGGAGATCTACCTTCCTGCAGAGTTCAGCTCCAACCCTGATCAAACGCAACTGAATCAACTAATTAGGATCTGAAGGGGCACTTGATAATTACAGACAGGTGTGTTTGATCAGGGTTGGAACTGAACTCTGCAGGAAGGTAGATCTCCAGGAACAGGGTTGGGCACCCCTGCTCTAAGGAGTGAAGCTTCAAAGTTAAGCATTGTAACAGGATTTGAAGTTCAAACAATATAAATTATGAATGATTTCCACAGAACTTTGCATGGCAATGATGCATGGCAGGAAGTCAGATTATGATTATGTTGAGAGGTGCATCAAAACCCTAACACGAGTCATGTGAAAGGGAATTTAGTGTAGAACCAGCTAACAGGGAACATTCTCAGAACTTTGGCTAACATTCTGGCAAGATTCTCTCAAAGTTACAAGCAAACATACTTACAGTAACATTAACAGAATGTTTGTTCAAAGTTATCTGGTCTTTAATAATGTTCTTAAATTGTGAGCACAAAAACATTAGCACTTTTTTTCTTTTTGGTTACACTTTACTTGAAGGGCTGTGCATAAGACTGACATGACACCTTAATAATCATGACATGACACCTACATAGAAACGGTTTAGTTGGACATTCATCTTTTTCTTAATAACATTTCCATGTTTGCAAAATGATAAAACTGAATGTTCTCTTAATGTTCAAATAACCAACCAAAAAGTGTTTTAAAAATTAGAGAATGTTCAGAGTTCAGAGAACATTCAGATATAACTTGTTCATAACTTAATGGGAACGTAAGAAAAATGTCCTTGGAACATATTTTTGTCAGCTGGGAACTGTCTTCTATTATGGTCAATTTTATTGAACTTCTATGGAAAATCTTGTTGATCATGTTAAAAATGTGTCAACCTGTCAACGTATTGCAATAAAGTTGTTTTTTACCGCAGTAGTGCAAAAATGCAAACTCGTCTGGACTGGGCATTTGCAATGCTTCGGCCACAGGGTTTGCGTCTGCATTTGTGCATTTGTGTGGAGTATGTTTTGGCCCTTTGACCCTAAAATACACACAATAAAACAATGCGCAAGACGAGACATTAAAAGTCTGCATCAGCATTTTTGTTGTCATTGCTAGTGGATCTCCAGCCTGCTGTACGATTCAATATTACTCTCTTTTATCACTTATCTTTGAATCTAACCTTTTCTCATTCTCACAGCTCTCTTCTTTTTTGGCCCAAGTTCGTGACTAATCAGCACAAGCTCAGTGAAGTGTGTGGGTGTCTTCAGCAAGGTAAAGAAAAACCTTGACTCTTCTGCGCATATGACTTTTAAACTAGAAATCTGAAGCATGAAATTGGTCAGAAAGTCCTCCCACGTAGAAAAGGCATATATTGATACAGTACCTGTGACTGGACACCCTTTAGATTGGAGTGAAAATGCTCATTTTCAGTGCAAACTGAGCTGGATATTTCGTTTACCTCCAGGCCTGGTTTGCGCATACCAGTTCATTCAGAACGACAGACTCATTATGAGTGAGAAATTATAAGTGGAAAAAGAGAAAAGTTGACAATGGAAGGTTCAAAACTATTCGACAGAAGGTCAAGTTTAACACATCATGCACTGGACAAAACACAAAATTATTTATTTTAGATTTTGATTCTGTGCCTCTAAATATAAGCTCTGTTTCAAAACTTAGTGAGCCGCCTTGCTGTCTGCCGCCTACATAGGCTGCTACCTTCTGAGTTAGCATGATAAATGAAGTGGAACTTTATGTCATACTAATAACGTAATATAAATAGTGTTTCTCATACAAAACTCAATACACTCTTAAAAATAAGAGTGTATTTTTTTTGCATTAAATGTCATAAAGGAGCCCATGTTTGAAAAACATTTTGATAATCTAAAGAACCTTTTGTGCAATATTAAAGATTCTTCATGGAACCATTGATGCCAATAAAGACTTTTTAAGAGTGCAGCATAAAAACACAATTCTCTGAGCATACATAGGCAGCTACCTTCTGAGTTAGCATGATAAATGAAGTGGAACTTTGTCATACTAATAACGTAATATAAATAGTGTTTCTCATACAAAACTCAATACACTCTTAAAAATAAGAGTGTATTTTTTTTGCATTAAATGTCATAAAGGAGCCCATGTTTGAAAAACATTTTGATAATCTAAAGAACCTTTTGTGCAATATTAAAGATTCTTCATGGAACCATTGATGCCAATAAAGACTTTTTAAGAGTGCAGCATAAAAACACAATTCTCTGAGCATAAAAATATGCCTGGCAGCATAATTATTTAATATGCAATTTATTTAATAATTAAATAATTAACTTACCTGTAATTATATGGGGCACTAATGAATGTGTATTTATAATAAGTACATAATTTAACTACTATGAATTATATTTTTAGTTAAAATACACAAATAAAATATTAATCCTAACCCAGTTTAATTCCGTGTAGCAAAAAAACACATAGAACACTCATAAATATTGTGCAAAATAATCACATTTTAATTACGCTAAACTATTTTATTTCAGTATTTTTTATAATAGATATTTCTCTTTATTTTATTTTATTGTATTTTTTATTTTTGTTTATTATTTTTTTTTACTTGTCACACTGCATTCAGGGATTGCATGACATGAAGCAGCATAGTCAAGTTGCCTACCTTTCAAAAAAGCCTTTGCACATGTTTATGATGCCTTAATAATGCTCCCTCTGCAGTCAGCTCACTGGGTTTTGGAACAGATATACTCTAAATCTAATATGAAATATGTACAACATGCATATCTGGTGTGTGCACTGACAAGACAGCTAATTACAACATCCAATTTCACTTCCTTTACCATGCGCTTTCTTTGCTCACTGCTCCTGGTTCATTTAAGGATCCCCTACTAATAATCTTGTGTGGCTTGGCAATTTATGGTCTTTCATGATAGTACTCCACGGGTCTTAAACACTAACCCCCATCTGACTCTGATCCAGGGAATTCAATTAGTTCATCTGCCTGTAATTGGAGGATCTCAGAGGTGCTTCTTGATGGAGGTTTCAGGTAAGTTTGTTCTCTGCATATTTCTTCAGGCCACTTTTTCTTATGTGATGAGTGAAACCAAGGTTTTTTAAAAAGCCTTTTTTTTTTTTTTAAGCCAATTTAAGTTATAATCACTGTTAGGTAATCGGTTTTGCATTGACACTTAACTAATTGTCTAACTAATTGTACTTAGATGAGGCATTATATGTTTAAAATAATTTATTATATATTATAATTTTGAAGCATAATACTTACATAATTTAACTAATATTAATCGTGTTTTAAATTAAATATTTAAAATATTAATATTAATCCACAATATTTAAAAATATATTTGTAGTGAGTTTCAGGCTTACCTAGTTTCCCATTTTAAACAGTGATTTGACCTAATTAAACTCATCAGCTGAGGGAAGGATTGGGCGCAACAGGAGCAGATCATTCTCTCATTAGGAAGACTAGCCAAAGATGTGATATTTGACATTTGCAGTCAGGTGGTGTCTTCTGCCCAGATCTTTAAAGCGATAATTCACCCCAAAATGAAAATTGTTTCTCATATCATTCCAAACACGTATGAACAGAACCATGGAACAGAAGAGGTGCATAAAGAAAAAAAAAAAAGACCAGTATATTATTCAAAATTCACTTTTTGTTTACAAAGAACATATAATCTAATCTTGGTTTAGAATGATATGAGAGCAAAACGAGTTTTCATGAGACCGCGTGAACTGTCTCTTTAAGTACACATAACTGTTAGCTCTGTATGTGGAGCCTTACCGGTGTTTTGGAAATTCAGTTGAATTAAAAAGTGATAGATCAATGGTTTTAGGATAGTTCACCGAAAAATTAAAATGTCATCATTTACTCACCCTCACTTTATTCTGCTGAACACAAACAGTTAACGGTAGCCATTGACATCTGTAGTATTTTTTTTCCATTCTATGGAAGTCAATGGCTACCGTCAACTCTTAGGTTACCCACATTCTTCTAAATATCTTTGTTTGTACTTGACAAATGAAAGAAACTCATACAGGTTTGAAACAACATGAGGGTGAGTAAATGACAGAATTTTCTTTTTTTTTTTTAAGTGATCTATCCCTTTAACCTGTTAAATCATGTTTATCTCCAATCAGTATAAACCACGGCTAAGAAGTCTTAGGATAAATTAGATATGAATCTAATTTGCAAAATGTTTAAAACGGACATTTTGTTCATTGTAAATTTATCAAGTGATGCAGTTAATTATTTATAAATATTTATGATGCAGTTTAGTCAGTTTTTTTGTGGTTGCACAAACTTGTTATCTTAGTTTAAGCTAAAGATAGTAAAGCTTTATTCTGTTCCTGATCCAACTCGTTATAATAATTAAAATCAAATCATTCTTTACTTACAGTAACTACTTTTCAGTTTTAAAGCTTTTCCATAATGTAATATAGATTTTTTTTTATCAACATAAAACGTGAATCATGACAAGGAGCAAAAAGAAATGACGAACAAAAAACAAAAGTCCAAAATCAACACCTTTTTATTTTCATATATTTTCATAAAGGATGAGTGCAAAGAAAGAGCTTGTGATGTGTACCAGTCGCAAAGCCATGGACCATAAGGCATCAGTAAATACAAGCTTTATATATACTTACAACAAATACATAATACAAAAACTCAGTCATGGAGGCCATCAAAGAAATCTGCGAAGACGTGCACACAATATCAGAAAAGAAACGTAAACCAGAGCGATGGAGAAGTGTTGATAATGACCACTGAGTAAATGCATGGATGGATAGTAAGAAAAAAAGAAAAGAAAACAACATTAACAACAACACACACACAGAACAATTCATACATTCATAATGGAGCAGAAATATAATAGATGACAATGAGATCGGATTGAGTGATTGGAATATTAATTACAGCAATAGATTATTAAGCAAAATCTACAGCCTGTTAAATAGGCCTGATATGGAAGCTGCTAATAATGGTTGTTAACAAGACCCCATCATCTCACGATTTCCCATCATTCCCAGTGTTAAAACACTGTCCCGACACGTCCTTGTAGCCCCGTTTCAAAAAATATAGAAACATTATAGCACAGTTATTTACTTATAGGTTTAAAATTGTGCCTTACTAGGCCTGATACAGACTTTAAATATCATTTTGTATTAGTTTCTCACATACGTCGTCATTGTATTTAGTCACAGCTTGTAAAACTACTATGTCTGGTTCTGTACTCGAGGGGACAAATCCCCTAAAAATGTTTTCATGCATGTAAAAATGGTCGACCGTACAAATATAAACGCCCACTTAACAACATCTGTATTTTTGTGATCCTAAAATATACTTGAGCACTTCAAAAATAACAGCAGCAACAAGTTTGTGAGCACTAGCACTGTTTATGACCCAAAAACCATGGCTTTACAAGTGAGCAGATTGTCTGTACCCAGAGTGCATGGTGGAGAAAGCGGGATAGCGGTTTGGTTTAAGCCATACCTAGCTAGTGACACCAACCTTCACACTCATTTTGACATTATCACCGTTCCGTGTTACAACATGGACACTCCAGAACTTGCAACATGCAACAGTCACATTAATGAGATGTGATTTAGAATAATATACAAATGCCACCTTGGTGAATAGTGCACTATTACTCATGGTACTCTATATTCTCTACAATACAACAATGTGTAGCATAGTACAAACAACGCAAAGCTTTAAATTACGCTAAAACATTCATAAGTATGCACTGATGAGAAAAGTTTTGGAAGTGTGATAGATACAGTCTGTTATGTCTATCCCTTTTTCTTTGTAGGCTCAGGAATAGCAGTTTACTCCCAGGTAATTCTGTTTTTGTCACAGTTAGGCATGATACAATTCAAGTGTCGATAATAGGCCTACATACGTGCCTCGAGTCGCGGCAGGCACGTTCAATTACGGCGCCATCGCACAAACAACGCGTCTTTCTATATAGGCGATGCTGACCACGCAAATGAGTGACGGCTACAACGCGACAGAAAGGGAGAAAAGGTCTTCACATTCTTGGAATACTCCCTGCGTTACGGTAAAGCTTTGTGATCGTAAAATTCAGACGACAGGATGGAATTCGGAGAAACACTGATACAGCGTGAATGAGAGAAAACAAACAAGTGTAAAAACAACTCCAAAGGCTACATTTGTCAAAATCGAAAAAATAAATACATTCATCCAATGACTACATTCAAAAAAATAAAAAAAACAATACAGACAAAAACTTGAACAACACTAGTTTCAGTTGTTTATAAAAATGCATTGCAGAGGTTCAACGAAAGTAAACAACATTCACTGAAAGTGGACTCATTCAAGATAATGAGAAAAAAAATCACAAGCAGTTGATATATGCAAAACAGATCAAACATACATTTAGCAACAAAAAAAGAAGAAAACATCTCCCTTTCATGACCAAATGATACACCAGAAAATACTGGGTGCTCTAAGTATGCTAAATGATCACTGCGTTTAGGAAACATCACTAAATACAGCAGAATACATGCACCATCCAGTAGCGACTCTCTCAGTCACGCTGACTGACTCTATTTTAATGTTACCTCATTGGTTTGCGTTTTTTTTTTCGTTTATTTTATAAACAGGCGTTTTTGAGTTTAGCTTAGCTCATTTCACATACTCAGCTGATTTCCAGAAGTGTACTGGGTGAGACAGGCGACGGTTGCGTTTCGGGAGTTTCTCCAGTAGTTCCACGAGCTTGGAGAAGCTGGGCCGCTCTTCCTGTTCATACGCCCAACAGAACAGCAGGATGTCCTATGGGAAAGAAGAATCTGATCAAGTACGAAGTTCTAATTTGACATGATCTAAAAGCCAGTCAAGCATCCATCTTTTCCATACAAAATAAAGTGAATGGCCTCTTTTGGAACTGTCATGCTCAAACGAAAAAAGCACAATAAAAGTAGTTCATATGACACATACACCATATGTAACAGCTTTGTGTGAAAAGTCATATATATAGTCTGGACCCCAGAGCCTTTGAGGAATATGTGAATACTCACGGATATCTCCTTGCCCATGCCGATCTGAGTAAGGTTGGGCTTCATTTCACTTCCCACCTGCCAGATAATGACTTCAGCTGGCTGATTCTTAAAGGGCCACTCACGTGCATGGAGCTCGTACCAGATAGTGCTGAAAGATACGACACGCATGAGTGTTAGTGTGCATGCATGCACTGGTTTCTCTATACTTGTGAGGAACAAATGTCTAAAAATGTTGTCATTAATATAATAAAAAACCTTTTAAAAGCAAATAAAAAAGGTTTGTAAATTGGCTAATGTCTTTAAATACGTTTTTTAAATAAAATATAAACACGTGAAGAACTTTTAAAAAAGGAAATGTTATATGTATAAATGTGAGTATGAGTGTTGATTCATTTTACTTGTGAGGGCAAAATGTCTGAAAATACGTAGTAGAGATTTAAAAATACAGTAAAACTACTAAATACAAAAAGTTTGTAAAGTGGCCAAATAATGTCTATACTAAAATTATTTAAATTAAATCAAATGAATAAATCTACAAATCCTAATAAATGTAATATACTTTAATAAGTTTAAAAAATAACATTAAAAAACTTATTTAAAATATTAATGTATATATACTTTTAAAATGTAAATAATTTAATAATATATTTCTGAATGCCCTGACAGAGTATTTAGAAGAAGAAAAAAGTCAAAAACAAATAAAAAAAGGTTCATAAAAATATTTTAAATATATTTATATAAATAAAAAATACATTTGTATATATAATACAATTAATACATCTATCAATCTTAAATATAACTGGCATAATTTAAGAACAATAAGAGTTCTTTTACAAGTATTTGTTAATAAAAATATTTTAAATATAATAAATAATTATTTATATATTTATATAAATAAAAAATAAATTTGTATATATAATACAATTAATAAATCTATCAATCTTAAATATAACTGGCATAATTTAAGAACAATAGGAGTTCTTTTACAAGTATTTGTGTACAAGTTTACGAGTCTGTACTTGTTTTGCTATACCTTTGAGGGCCAAAGTTCTGAAAATGTCCCTAAAATAGTAAAATCACTGAATAAAAATGGTTTGTAAATGGCTCAAAAAATGCATTTATTAAAATCTTAAATTATGTAAATAGATCTTAATTATAGTTTGTTTAATTTAGGAAGAACAAAAAGTCAGATGGCACTCCTCACAAGTATGTCACAAGCATAAGCTGCGTGTGTGTGTGTGTGTGTGAGCACAAGGACATGTGAAGAGTGCCACGGGCCTCCCTGAGGGGCCGCAATACAGCAGTTCAAAAGCTTTAAAACACTTCTGGTGCACTACGTCACTTTGCTTTCTGATTCAGTTAGAAGTCATTCAAGATAATTAATAAATGACTTTGAGGTGCTGTTGATTGCTGAAAAACACAGTATTCTGCTCTAAAGAGCATACTCATGTTAAAGTTTACTAAACCGCGCTTAAGAGCTAATTAACAATCATTGAATGGAGAGCGCCACTGAAACGCCCAATCATCCCAGCTCTGCAATTTAAAACCAAAAGTAAAATGTGCAGCTTGCTGAGATTGGTGAGAAAAACTAAATCGGTGTAGTTGATATTTTGAGGCTTTTGCAATATACTGAAGGGGAGAATTCACTAAGAATTGCATTTGAACCCAATACAGTCTTAGGCTATGTCCACATTAATTCAGATAAATTTGGAAATGCATCTTTTTCTCTGTGTTTTGGCCTTTCATGCACAATGAGATCGTGTTTTTGTCCAGTGAAAACTAGGGATATGCCGGTATCAAATCTTCAGGTTGCGATTAATTGCTAATGCTTTTATCACGGTATACGGTATTATCACGGTATTGAAATTTAGTTTAAAAAAAGTGCTGTCATAATACAGTATAACAGGTTTAATAACTTTTTTCTTATAACAAAAATAACTGAACATTTAAATGCAATAAAGCAATACAGAAAAATGTATAAAGTTAAAAGTTTTACACAGATTAAAGTGCAAAAGAACTATAAAGACCAATAGGTATCACTTTACAATAAGACCTCATTAGTTAACCGTAGTTAATACCGTGATATATCGCATTACCGAAAACCGGCACAAGTCTAGTGAAAACTAAGCTTTTTGAAGATGTTCTCCCAAGTGGAACAATTTTAAAAGAAGTTTTCGCATTGTAGTGTGGACTGTGAAAACAGAGGTATTCGAAAATATACCCATGTATATCTATGGATGTACCGGCATTGTTGTGCCTGCCGTTTTATGCATTTAAAGGTCAGTTTGGACGAGCAACCTTTCAAAAAAATGCTTAAACACACTAGTCATTTTTAAAATATATCCATTTTTAAATATATCCATATAATTGTAGATGTAGCCTTAAAAAACGCTCTTTTTGGTGTTGAAGGTTTCATGAAGAACATCCACAGAACATTTCCATTCCACAAAAGGTTCTTTGTAGTGGAAAAGGTTTCTTTAGATTAAAGAACTATCACTGAATGGTTCTTTGGGGGAAATGGTTCTTCTGTGGCAAAATTTGAAACCTTTATATTTAAGAGTGTAGTGTCATTCATTTGCATGTAAAAAATGCAATTTGCACAACACATTTCCAATCTTGCAGGCTGTTTCTTAAAAGGATAGTTCACCCAAAAATAAAAATTACCCCATGATTTACTCACCCTCAAGCCATCCTAGGTGTATATGACTTCTTTCTTTCAGACGAATACAATCAGAGTTATATTAAAAAAATGTCTTTGGTTGAGATTTTGAAGCAAGATGATGATGTAGGACGTAGGCGTAGCGTAACACAAATGCATCGATTAGCTTCAGAAGGCCTTTATTAACCCCCCGGAGCCATGTGGAGTTCTTTTTATGATGGATTTATGCACTTTATTTTGCTTCAAAATCTCTACACCCATTCACTGCCATTATAAAGCTTGGAAGAGCCAGGATATTACTCCAATTGTATTCGTCCGAAAGAAGAAAGTCATATACACCTAGGATGGCTTGAGGATGAGTAAATCATGGGGTAATTTCCATTTTTGGGTGAACTATCCCTTTAAGGTTGGAATGTATGATTTTTGCCCAGATTTTTGCCCCAATTTACAGTCTGGACAAGTTGATGCTAGTTGCCGAAAATCAGAGCCAATCTACAGATTTGAGTTGACAGACTTCATAAAATATTGCATAGTGTATGATGGTCACAGACAGATTTTTTTTAGCTTCAGACTATGATTCAATATTTTGAGCTGATTTTAGAACACAATGTTTTTTAAAACAATGTTCTCATTTGTCATGTACCTCCTAACAACAAGGCATGTGTTTGTTGTGTTCAGAACGACTTGAAAGTCTAGTGTGTGATCAGCAGCATCGCTAGGAATTCTGGGCCCCTTGCACTGATTTTTCTATGGGGCCCCCACACGAGGACATCGTTCTGGGCCCTTCTTAATCTATGGGCCCTATGCACTCTGTCCTCCTTTTCCCTCCGGTATAGTGATACCCCTGTGTGTGATCCTCAGTCGTTTAGTGTATGATGCCCAGTTTTCCTCTGTAACTATTTACAAAGTCGGCAAGTGCCTAGTGTTTTATATTTTCCAATTTGAAAAGTCATGTAGTGTATTCCAGCATTTAGTGCTTGTTGTAGAGGATGCACTAGACTTCCTGGTCTGCCGTACTTTACTGAGACTTTTTCATTTTACTGTGATCCAGACACCTGAATCGGCTTGTAAAGAAAATGCTGAAAATGCACTTGTATACACCGAATCTGGACATATGCCCAGTTTCTCCATCATTTGATCATCATTTGATGAATTACTGCTGCCATGATTGCTAGAAAACATACATAAACCTGTCTTTTAAAATAAAAATAAATTTACCACCCACCGAAAGCAAAGTCGATAGTGCCAGGCAGATAGTGCTGAATAATGCATACTATAATTAGCCAAATTTAAATAGAAAGTATGCACGTTTGTGCTGCAAAGAATGACAACGATTTGTGGGTGGTTAGTGAAAAAGGCCATTTAGTGAATTCGCCCCTGATTTTTAGCATAACGTATTGTAAAGTTCACTCCGTATATACAGATAGCATCTTAAAAAGTCCATAAAACAGAACATGAGAGGATTACGTGCATAAAATATCCCACAGCTGCTGCGAACTCTCTGCCGCATTAAAACACGGCACTCGCAGAGAACAATGGAAGTGAAAAGAGGACGCAGAAGGGACAATAGGAAGAACTGCTTTGGGGTCACCTCTAGGTAATGTCCCTTTAGTGTGACCAGCTGGACAGCTTGCGTGGGTGCTGTATTTGGCTCGCATAGAGTGACAGTGTGACAGAGCCTCCATATGGAGAGAACAGCTGAGGACGCAATTGTGTTAGGACCCAACAGAGCAGCATTCCTTCATTTCATCAGCCATCCATCCATCCATTCTTTTATTCATTTGGCCTACACTCTCACTGCCTCTAGAAAGGCCCGGGTCAGGTAGAAATAAGTACAGATGGAGGTTCAGTTCTGCATGCTGCCTCATGTGAATACAATCTGATTAGTGGTGGCTGAGCACTGAGCGAATCGATGTTGTGATAATACTCATCCTAAACAGGCCATATTCTAGATGTTTGTATTATTGTGAATTTATGATTAACATTTTTTTTTTCTTTCCATTTGATACTATAGCTGTATCTTCTTATGGCCACTGTACCAGTTAAAGGAATCCGTTTAAATGGAAAAAGATTTCAATTGATCTGACTGGATATCCTAAATGTATTTGGACACTTACAAATCTATGAATGTAATTGCATTAGATAACATATCAAACCAAGTGACATCTGCAAACAAATGCTTCTCTGAAAACAAGTCACTTTTTCACTGAGACATTTTTTCCCAGTGGCTTTTATTAAACTGGTGGTTTGGTAATTTTTAGTTGATGCATGAAGTCAGTTTTCTTCAAGTAAACAGTAATATTGTAAAATATTATTACAATAAAAAATGTTTTCTATTTGAATATATTTTAAAACGTAATTTATTCCTGTGCTCAAGAAACACATTATTATTATTATCAATGTTGGAAGCAATTGTGCTGCTTAATTATTTTGCGCAAACCATGATATATTTGGATTCTTTAAATAGGTTGAAAAAGTTCAAAAGAACAGCAATTATTTGAAACAAAAAATATTTTGTAACATTATTGATGTCTTTAGTGTCACATTCTGTCAATTTAATTCTTAGTAAAAGCATTAATAATTTACTAATCCCAAACCTTTTAAAATTTTGTAGTGTATATATTCTATTTTATTATGTAAACCCAAACAATCTTATTTTTGTTAAATATTTTGCTTGAAAAATTAAAAAATTTAATCTTTCAAATAAATGCCTTTTAGTTTGATATTTTCTATCTAATGCAATGCCATATGTTGCAACATGCAATATGTTTTAAGTACTATACCTAATGAAATGTGACTATATTTTAGGTTTTGTATCAAAAAATTATTACAATCTCCAAATGCTGACACTATGAGGGCACATGAACTGTGGAGAGAAAAAGTCATAGGCTTATTTCTGTAAATAAAATTCTGTTGGTCCCCTGAGTGACAAAGGCAGAGAAGCAGTGAGGGGTGAAAACACTGGTGCTGAGAGGGGGACAGAGAGGGACCCACCCAAAGGCAAAGACATCAGACTGTTTGGAGAAAGGAAGCTGGTTTTCTGCAGTCTCGGGGGAGAGCTGACGGATGAGCTCAGGAGCGAGATGACACAGCCAGCCGCTTGGGATCCGCAGCTTATCCTTTCTCCTACTGGAGAGAAAGAGACACACAGAAGACGATGAAGTTTAAAACATGATCAATCACAACACACAAATCATTTTTGAGTTTGATTTATTTGTACCACACAAAAGGTCAGAAAACCAACTAAAAGATCATTATAGTGACAATTCTGTCCAAGAAATACAATAGAGGGCAAGCAACTATTAGGCCCAATCCCAATTCGATTTTATACCCCTTCCCCTTCCCCTTCCCCTTCCGCTACCCCTCCGCCTACCCCTTCCCCTTGTCCCTTGAAACAGAGTGTCAAGGGGTAGGGGTGAAAATATTCCCCTAAGAATTGGGACACCACTACTATACGTCACACGTCATCATACGTCGTCTAGCTCCTACAATACACACACATATACTGGTGTGCTGTGTGCATTAGAGACTTTAATTACCGTTCTATATTAATGCGTTGCTTACTGACACACACACACGAAAGGGCTAAGGGGTAGAACTGGGATTGGGCCTTAGTCTCCCATAGTCAGACTATTGACATACAGTCTAGTCCACAAATGAGACCTCTTTTTGAACTTGTTTCCCCCTAAAAAGCAATGAGACCAAATTGCTATATTCTCTGTTTTTCAAAATGTTCTCCTCAGACAAATAATATAGAATTTTCATATTCTGTAGAGTTTTAGATTTCAGCAATTTCTCAAACTTTGCTCAGATTTGTCAAAGTCTGCAAGCAAAAGTCAAAGATTTCATGAACTCGAAACATTTCTTATAAAATTGTCCTAAATGATCGGAGCTGCACAATTCACCATCATTTTTTGTAGATCTATACTCTTATTGTTTTTTTTGACAGTTTGTTTTTTTAAACACAAAGTTGATATTTGTGACTATGTTCCACAGAAACTCTACAACACGTTTCAAAGACTGAATGGCAAGAAACTCAAACTACGAGCTGTTTTTTTTTTCTTATTCTCAGAAGTACACAATGTAGCAGAGTCTGGGAACTTGTAAACACAACTTTGTTTCCCACCGGACCGATTAAAAACCTGTGAACCCTCTACAATGATAAAGTAGTCGCCTCCTTCTCAAGCATCAGACATGGATTTAAAAGTGGTCTATCATTGACAAACATAGAGCTGTTTCAGCTTGACTGAGTCCCTGATCCAAGTAAAAACGAATTCACTCACCCATGATGCTGTGGTCAAAAATTAAAGTGCTTACGAAAAAATGCCATCAAAATTAACAAAAATACCTCCCAAATAGTGGGGACAAAAAGCATTTCTTTATTCTTTTCTTCACTCCCTTAACATGCTATATATACATACATTCATAATAATATTAATCATTTATAATAATAATAATATAATTATAATTATATTAATTTATAATGAATTTTATACTATTTAAATTTGATAATATATTTTCAAATAAAAAAATTTATAAGCAACAACCTATATAATTATGCACAGTCAGATTTCATTTTAATAAATGAGATCAATCTATGCAACTTAAAAATATAAAAACCGGGTATGGTTTTATATGGTTAAAAACAAATATTCAAACTCAGGAGCAAATATTACCCCTTAATTAAAATAAAATAATAATAGTAATAATAAACACTGCTTCAGACCAAGAAACAATAACAACAACAAACTTTTGTTTGACAGAGAGAAAAAAAAAAGAAAGCTCTTAGGGCTTCAACAGCATTAAAACCACTATTGCCTGAAATCTGGGCGGCCCATCAGACTGCCCAGAGAAAATTTCCAATGACTTCATCTTTCAGAAAGACTCAAACCCACACAAACCCTCATAAACAAACCTTGACATTTCATGATGCTTCAGTGCGAGCGTGTTCACAGCCTCACTAGCCTCTCGTACCTGCTAGATGATGTTGCCTTACATGGATGTGGTATTTCAAACAGCACCAAATCCCAGAATAATCAGATCTTATTACAATACCCAGTCAAGTCCTGAGTCATAATACATAACTAATGTAAAATCGTGTTATTGAGAGCCAGACTTGTGCTTTACAGACAAACAATTCATAATTATGTTAAAGCCTGCACGTCCCTGATGGTCTGAAAAAAAAATGTGCCGCTCCCAAATACTATCCCTTCCTCCTAATAACTCCTGATAATAATTCACATGGCTGCGGAGGTGTAGAGGTGGGCTGATCAGAACGGCAACAGTGAGCCGATCCAAGAGACTTGATCAACAATGGCTGCAATGTAAACCTGTCGCTGTGGAGACGCCGTCTTTTTCCCGGTAATTACTGCCAACATACGTAAACACACTTGTGCAAAATCAGCCTCATAATCAGATGAACCGATGGGTACGAGTGTTTGTAATATTGCTCCATCGGGGATGTTGATTTACTGCTTGCAATGCCAATGAAAACATTTTCAAAGAGGCGCGACATGCAAACACGAACGGGACGAGTGCCAAAACAACATCAACATCATCACGGTCATCAGCAGTGGCAAACGCTTCATGTTGCCCAAGATAATTTACTCTCATTTTCAGCACTTTCAAAGCCAAAGACTTCATTAAACATCTTATTACACAAATAAACATAAATTCATAAAGTCAAATTTCTTAATTAAAATTGTGTTTCAGGGCTGTTGATTGACAAATGCAAGAACTGAATACTGTTAAGACAATGCTTAATCTAACTAAACTTGTCAAGATCATTTTCAGAAAAAAACAAGAAAGAAACGTTTGCTTATTTATCATTTATCATATGCATTTATCATATTTCCCTCAATCTCATTACTATAGTGCTGAAAAAAATTATTATAAAAGGTAAAATTATAAAATAATGTAGTTATTAAATGGCAAAGTGTATTTACATCATGTCAGTATTAAATTCAAGTATATTAACATGACATCATATTTATCAAATGTATAATATTTCCTTTATTCTCATTACTGTAATGCTGGAAAAAATATTATAAATGGAAAAATTATAAAATTACTCAAAAATGGCAAAGTGTGTATACATCATTGCAGTATTAAATTAAATTAATAATATTTTTTGTTCTGATTTTTCAATGCAGTGTCATATACTGTACAAGAGGACATGTCCTCTTATAACCCTTCCCTTTGCCCTAAGAAACATATTCAGAACTGATGAATGATTGAGATATATGAAGTATATCACAGCTTTACAAAACAAATCAAACGTCTACTGCTGTTCACGCAATTCAGCGGTCTTGCCTGGAGGAAGGAATATCTTTGAGTTCATTCGGCCATAAAGAAGAGGATGTTTCCTCTTCATACATCACAAGAGAGCAACAAAACGCATACATCAGACACCCTTCTCATGGATTTTCCTGTTCAAAGGAGTGTGGCGGAGAAAGGTTTCTTTTAAGTCTTTGTCTCTTGAAGGAGACGGGAATATATATAGACAGAGGTCTAAATCTGTAAAGACTGTGGTATTCAATTAAGGTAATAGAGGAGATGTCATATGCAGAAAAGATAGCTGTTCAATACTTCAGTACTGATCTGAGACAGGTTTTGTGCTTTTTCCTCATGTTGTGTATTATGACATCCAATCACAAATCATTTTACGCCAAAAGCCTCATCCACATCATATATACAGGCGGAATTGAATTAAATACTTGGAGAAAATGGCATTAAAACATAATTAATTGAATATTCGTAAGACTGAATATTGATTCGGGATTTAAACTGAAATGAAGTAACCCTAAGGGAAAAGTGAGGTCAATTAAATGGATATTCACCCAAAAATATCAGTCAGAATTCACTCATCCTTATGTGAACGGAAACGCTCCTAGCTGTACAAGCTTGATTTCATGCATTGCTGCTTTCTGAAATGTGTAACAATAAAGATAAACAATAATCATCATAGTTATTTTTTGTCCATACGCTAATAAACAAAGTTTCTTTATTGGCATCTATGGTTCAATGAAGAACCTTTAACATCCCTGAAGCATTTCCATTGCACAAAAGGGTCTTTATAGGGAAAAAGTTTCTTTAGATTTTTTAAATATTCTTCACACTACAAAAATAAAGTTTTTTTTTAAAAGAACTGTCCACTGAAAGGTTCTCTGGGAATCCAAAAATCGTCTCATCACTGTGAAAACCCCTTTTTGGAACCTTTATTTTTAAAGACTTCCTGTGGTGAAAATCAAGCTTTTAACATTGTTTACATGTCTATCTGCTATTTGTAATATATGCTTAAAGACAAACCACGTGCAAATTCATCAGTCAACACCATTGCTGAGCATTTTCTCCTTAAAACTGCACTTCTGCAAAGACAGTCTCAAACATATGGTTTGAAACGGTCTGTTTCCTACCCTCACAAACATGTAACCAATCACGTCAACCTGCTGAGCAGGGCTTTTCATATCATTAGTAAAGCGTTTATACGTTAGGATGTTAATTTTTAGATGGTAGCTTTCTAAGATGGTGAATGGGAACATGGTATGTTTGACATTAGCAAAACATTCTCGCTGTTTGATAAAGTAGTGAAGCCAAAAGCTAATGATATCAATTACCGTTACTTGTCCAACATTGTAAAGAGCAATACATAAAATGCATTACCATTCTGATACATTAACTTGTAGATGACCCTGTATAATTAACCCTCTTCCTCTTCTTCTTGAGAATCCCCCTTTAAAATAATCACATTTTGTTGCTTTGCAGCCTGAAATGAAGAAGGACACAGTTTTTGTTTTATCCAGCTGTATTTGCTCAGTGCAACTTATAACATCCAACTGAAAGATACAACACCAACATGTCAGAATAAATAAATAAATAAAAACCAGAATCACTGAGTTTGAAAAAGGATCACCCCCTCCTAAAAATGACTTGTAAACTCAATCAGGTGTAGCTAATCACCTTCTCAATGGCACACAAAGTAATTTCAAAGGATTTATCAATGCCTAGAAGCACAGTGAAATCTATTATTAAGAAGTGGAAGATATTTGTTACAACACAGACCCTCCCTGGATCAGGATTTAGCTCCAAACTGGATGAAAGAGCCGGAGGAAACTGGTCAGAGAAGCGACCAATAGGCCGACAGCAACTCTGAAGCAGCTGCAGGAATTTATGACAAAGAGTGGTCATTGTGTGCATGTGAAAACAATATCACAAATTCCTCAAGAAAGGCCACATGCAGTCACAACTGAGCTTTGCCAAAACGCATCTTGAAGATTCTGAGGCAGATACGACTGAATTATTTGGCCTCAATACCAGACGATATGTCTGACGAAAATCCAATACAGCTCTCCATCCAAATAACAGCATTCCTCCAGTAAAGCATGGAGGTGGTCATATCCTGTTATGAGGGTGTTTCTCTGCAGCAGGGACTGGAGCACTTGTCAGGATAGAAGGAAAAATGGATGAGGCGAAATACCATCAAATTCTTGAGGAAAATCTGCTGCCCTCTGCCAGAAAGTTGTCAATGGGAAGAAGGTTTACCTTCCAACATGACAATGACCCAATGCACACAGCAAAACTGAGCACACAGTGGTTGAAGGAATTGAAAATCTGTGGAATGACTTGAAGACTGCAGTCCACAAACGCTCACCATCAAATTTAACTGAACTTAAGCAATTCTGCAAAGAAAATTGGGCAAATATTGCAAAGTCTAGATGTGCAAAGTTAGTAGAGAAATATCCCAACAGACTAAAGGCTGTAATTGAAGCAAAAGGTGTTTTTTTTTTATTTTAAAGGGGGGTGATTCTTTTCTATACCCACTGTATGTGAACTCTTCTTTCTATCTAAATATGAATAACTGGTTGACAAAAGCAACAATTTTCATCTATTCATATTTTTGCAGTGCATTGAAATTAGATTGCTAGAGGGAGTTTCCCCTATAAAAGTTCCTGAAGTCCTGTCAATCGTCTGTGTGATGATAACATCTGCTGCTACTTCAACTCACTGAAGCAGACATTTATCAGGAACCATAAGAACACTGAAGGTGAAACTGGATTTAGCACTGTAGCCCACACTCTAATAATTACAGGCTTTGGTTTTTAATAAGTAGTTCTGAAAGTCATTATGGAATTTAAGGACACTATTAATGGCCTGCCACATGTATAGTGTGATGGGTTGAACATTTGTCACTCTTCTACTGGAGACACAGAGAGAAAGGTACATCTTTGTACCATATTTACCACTAAAAGGTGCATAGTAGTACTGTAAGATACATACTGTATCACAACTCTAAGGTACTAATATGCACCTTTTAAGGGTACAAAGTAGTGCCTTTAAGGGTACTGCTTCCAGCGAAAAACTGTTGTACCCATAAAGGTACAGTTATTATTACTTTTTTTCTGGCAGTAGACAGCATTTTACAACATCACAGGCGCACTCCTGAAGTGAAGGCTTTTTCAAAAGGTAGGCCGCAACATCATGTTGCCTGCCTAATTTTGGCCAATATCTAAGGAAACATCAGATGTGTCCTGTAGGGACTTCTAAATATGAACGGACACTGATATCAGCCATCACGAGGTTTGCTAATCACCCAGCACATGAGTCCAATATTCTGGGTCGATTTCCTGTCAGTCTTGTCATCATCTACTCAGAGGAGTGATTATGGACTGATCCAATCAAGAAACAACAAAGCTTTCTTTGTATCAAGGACTGAAAAGGTTCGTTCACAACATATAGAAACCACGATGTCTTGTGACCCACCCTGAGTGCAACTATTATATCCAAGACAGGAAAAGGGACGGTAATCTAATCACGTCCTCAGGCCTGGAAGCACGGGATATGCAGCGTGAGGCCACATGACCCACTGAACATCTGCTTTCTGCCCTGACGGAAACCCTTACGTTTCTTGTGTCACAGACAAAGAAACAAAACGTACACAGACAATTCAAAAGACAACCAGGGAAAATGATTGAAAGTATCGGGGCCACTATATTCACAAATAATGTTTTATGTCTTAAATATGTGTGATGTGTTATTGAAACCATGATATTTTAATCATTGCCTTATAACTTTTCTTTGTAGTTAATTACGATTACTGTGTATGCAAAATACCTGTTGTTTAAGCTTGAATGAAAGCTTGTTTTATCCGCCGAACATTGGTGTTAGTGAAAATTTTATATTATGTATCATTCTCTGGTGATAATACTTTTATCAGAAGTTATTAAAACTTGCAGGAATACGCCTCACACGAGAGCATGGGATTCATGCATGATAAGGAACAGTATTGGGCGTGGCTAAACCCCGCAGCCCCATCTGATTGGAACAGCGACCCGTGGGACGGACTTAAGCCGCAGATCAAAACCCCACTAGGAGAATACATAGTCAATTTGTTAAAATATACTGAGGTCACGGCTCGCTGGACGACCCTTGATTTAAAGTGTAACATAACAAATTTGAAATCGGTTTAATCAGGTGAACTTCGGATTTTCAGATCCGAGTCCTATCAAAACCTGAATGAATTAATAATAATTAATTCCCTTACAAATTTAAGTAATCAAGTCATTACAGTCCTTTTGAGAGCAACAAAAATTATTTCAAAATGAAAATGAATATGAGAAATTAATTCAATGATTAATTCAATGACAAAATGTATTGATACAAATATCGTAGTTCAATATAACATAAAAACTTACCCAATATTTTGTTTTCTACAGGTTTTTATGTTTATTAGACTTCAGCATTATAGCTTATCAACAGCAATAATTTAGGAGACTTTATTTAAAAATGTAAACTCATTCGATGGCTGACACTGAAAACATTTCTACTTAAAGAGAAAAGAATATCATTACTTGAAATTGCAGGGATTGAAATTGCAGGGAGTGAAATTGGAGGGAGTGTTTGTGTGAATTTGGACCTACCTGCCTGCTTGTAGAACACCAGATATTGTGAACAGGCCAAAGTCGGTGATGACCACTTTCCCGTTGTCATAAAATACATTCTTGGATTTCATATCTTTGTGAAGGATCCCTTTGGCATGTAGGTAGCCCATGCCCTGAAAAAATGGTGTTAATGTAATTAGGGATACATGTTTTTGGCCTAATACTAATTTTATGTCTAGAATTTCTTTTCTAATTCTAAGTCTAGTTGAAAAATTTCTGATAAATACTTTAATTATGATTTAAAATGTGATTTTAAAAAAGTTCCAGGTTTGCTGTGTTGTTTGTAGGGCTGCAGAGTTTGATGTAAAATAATAGATTATGCTGTACATGAATATGACTATAATAATAATAATAAGAAGAAGTAGTAGTAGTATTAGTATTTTATTATGATTTTTACTATTACTAAACAAAATAAGAAATATAACTACTGTAATATATTACAAGTATTTAATATAAAAAATAACAATACAAATATTTTTTTACAGTACAGTTGTAAAATAGTAAATGTTATTGTTGCAGTTACTAATATTTATGAATTTCTTCATTTTTAAACATTAAACCATATATCTTTTATTTTGGCAGAAAACTTCAGGGTTGGTGCATGTTCCCAAATGGATGCTATAAGCGTCCCAAACTCAGAGCAGATGGAGAGATGAGTTTGTGTGGTGTGGCAGCGAACTGAGCTGAAACACTAAAAACACTGAATGATGAGCTGCTCACTTATAAAAGAACTCAGTGCTGTGCTTCACTCTGAAACATGCTCTGCATGTATTTAATTAAATTTAATAATAATCATGTGATTTCTGTTTTATTCCATTTAATTGTGCAGCCCTAAATGTAATCATATGCTGTGTATGTGAAGGAAAAGTACATGTACAGGTAGATATAAAGGCTTCACAACACTGACATGTTTTCCAAAATGACTGCTATACACGTGAATCAATTTTAGCTGACATTTAGCGAATTCATCACATTGACTTCACATCAATTACTCTTACCTTCACTATCTCTTGTGCAATTTGTCTAGTCTTGTTCACGTCGAGAACGACTTTTGCATCTCGAATCACTGAGTAGAGGGTCATGCCCTTACACAAACTACAACAGAAGAACAAAAAACACATATTAGACATCAGCAGCAACCATAACATCAAAATATATCCAGCTATTTTTCAGCTATTTGTGCAGATTGTGGCTTTTTAAAACAATCTTTGCAGAAATAAAGAATAGCATTACAGGTTTATGCAGATTCAGTGTATAAAACAACTCACTCAAATATGAATCAAATATACATTTCACTATTTTTACAATTCATTGGCAAAAATACTTGAAGCGCTAAAGGTAAAGGCAATTTGAATAAAATGAAATAATATCATAAGACTGATTATTGATGTCTATAAGAGTACTAACTGGTATTGGTCATAATTAAGGTTGCAATTATGAATGCATTTAACAGTATATTAAAAAATGATGAGTGCAATTTAGCTTGTTGATGAAGAATACCAATAAAGCCTGCCAGAAAATACAACTAATTTAGCTGGTTTATGAACTCGGCAGGCTTGTGTTTCCCATCATTCTCAAAGCCAGCACAAGTCAAAATAAAATATAATGAATTTTAACCATTTCATTTATTGTGCCGCCACCGAGAATGATGGGAAATGAAGGTAGGGGTTGTGACTACCTAAAGCACAAGAGTAATAAAAGGTCATATGATGAGCATCTATCCTAGCATCTACCCTAGTGCAACCTGTGGTCAAAAGCTTTGCTTTAGATCACAAGGCTAAAAGTTCACAGATCACCCCTCATTTATACCTACAACCTACATTTTCATATAACATATGTTAGGACAAGAATGATGCATGTTCATACTTCAGCATGCTGTTCTGAATTTACATCCAAGCAAATTTGAGCACTGTCACTTGGAGGACTAATGATGCTGAGTGAGCCATGAACTTCACCTCTGCAGGAATGAGGAGAAAGACACCCCTCCAACTCCCTGACATCTGAGCTCCTACTGTGCCACCTGACAAAAATGTCTTCGTTTTTCCCCGGGCTGCCCTCTTCCTCCATTTATACATATTCATAATGCCATCAGGGTACGAGGCCCATTTTTAGCATCACTCTGGCCTTTTGGCCTTCTACAGTGTGGGATCCTTCAAATGCGTGATGCACAAATGCAAATGCTGAACTCTGTATATATGCCGTCAGTACAGAAATGTGTCACATACATCACGTTTCAACTGTTAACACTAATAATGTCAAGACAGACTATTCCAAATAATGACAGGCTCTGACATTCTGCTGCAATTGTTGTACACACTGCATTTGTGAGCAAAAAGCCGAACTTTTATTCCACACTGCAGGGGTGATATGAAAAACAATCAAAGCATAATCACTCACGACAATGCTAAGACACGATCAATATTTTTTTCAATATTTATTTATTTCCCTTATTTATTTTTAGGAAAGAGGGTCATTTCTAGCAACTATATCTCAATTAGTTTGTTTGGGCCTGCTGATTAAGGACTATGAATAAAACCATTATGACTTTTGTCTGTGTTAATAGAAATACACAAAATCATGCACTATAATTAGTGAGGAGTAGACATAGCTATACGTTTACCAGTTTTTTGCCAAATGAAAACTATTTGCCAGTAAGGTAAAAAAAATAAGCACATTTTACAATTTGTTTACATTTTTACTGGAAATTAACTTAAAAAATACTGAAAAAGTCAGAGCTATGTTTAAATATTGGTTAATATATTATTATTCATTATATAAATATATAATGTTATATTTTGTGTGTGTTATATTATTAATATTAAAATGGACAGACAGAGACAGACAGCTGATAGATAGATAGATAGATAGATAGATAGATAGATAGATAGATAGATAGATAGATAGATAGATAGATCCAATTTGTGTGGCAGGAGGAAGGAAATAATATTGGCCATCTCCTGTTCAGACAGGATGCTAAAGTAGTGCATTTTTTCACAATACTCACCGTTCATATACAGTACAGACATGCCTTCTGAGATTTCTGAGGAGTGGAAAATTGCAGCCACTTATGTTTACATTTGTGGTCAAAGACATGTCGTTTTAAATTGGGCTGAAAGCAGGGCACTAATGCAAACTATGAGGTCATGCTGATTAGAGAAGATCAAGAAAAGTGAGTCAACTTTTAGAAACATTCATGAAGCTGGAGCTGTGGAGCTTACACATGCACCGGAAACACTGAGCTGTGGTCACTTACCAAACTCTATTCAAGCTTACCTGGTGATGATGGCCAGATGAGGGGGTCTCATACACGCTCCCATGAACAGGACCACGTTTTCATGCCGCGTGTTCCTGTACGCCATCACCTCTCTTTTAAATGCTTTCAGCTGTTCTTCATTGTCTCTTTCAATGTCAATTAGTCGTATGGCCACTTCTCCATGCCAGCGTCCATGATAGACCTGTCCAAAGCGGCCTTTCCCGATCAGCTCTCCGATCTCCACCTGTTCCATGGGAATGTCCCACTCCTGCAGGAAGATGCTGGTCTGGCTGGCCTTACGTGGGAAGTTCCGTGCGGACAGGAGGGAGAGATTCATCTCCTCAAACTCATCCGCTGAGCCCTCGGCCTCATCGTTGCCTTCCTCGTTCTGATAGATAGATAGGTAAAATGATAAATATAACAGTAGAACAACAGACAGACAGATAGATAGATGAATGAATGGATGGATGATAGGCAGACGCATATGTGTATAGATGGATAGAGTAACAGATAGATAGACAGAGAGACAGACAGAATGATAGATAGAATGATGGAACGATAGATAAATAGAATGATAGAATGGTAGAGCGATGGAACCATGGGACGACAAACCGAAAGAGGGATGGAACGATAGACAGACAGACAGACAGACAGACAGACAGATAGATAGATAGATAGATAGATAGATAGATAGATAGATAGATATATAGAACGATAGAATGTTAGATAGAACGATAAATAGAATGATAGAACGTTAGATAGAACGTTAGATAGAACGTTAGATAGAACGATAGATAGATAGAACGATAGGTAGAGAGATAGATAGATAGATAGATAGATAGATAGATAGATAGATAGATAGATAGATAGATAGGACTGATGTCAGACAGAGAATGACAGATAGACAGATAGATAGAATGAAAGAATGGTAGAGCAATGGAACCATGGAACTATAGAACAAATGATAGAATGATAGAACAAAAGATAGAATGATGGCTAGAACGATAGATCGATTGAAAGAATGATAGATAGATAGAACGATAGATAGATAACCATGGAACCATGGAATAATAGAACAAATGATAGATAGATAGATAGATAGATAGATAGATAGAATGATAGAACGATAGATATATAGAACGATAGATATATAGAACGATAGAACGTTAGATAGATAGATAGATAGATAGATAGATAGATAGATAGATAGATAGATAGATAGGACTGATGTCAGACAGAGAATGACAGATAGACAGATAGATAGAATGAAAGAATGGTAGAGCAATGGAACCATGGAACGATAGAACAAATGATAGAATGATAGAACAAAAGATATAATGATGGCTAGAACGATAGATCGATTGAAAGAATGATAGATAGATAGAACGATAGATAGATAGATAACCATGGAACCATGGAACGATAGATAGATAGATAGATAGATAGATAGATAGATAGATAGATAGATAGATAGATAGATAGATAGAACTGATGTCAGACAGAGAATGACAGATAGACAGATAGATAGAATGAAAGAATGGTAGAGCAATGGAACCATGGAACGATAGAACAAATGATAGAATGATAGAACAAAAGATATAATGATGGCTAGAACGATAGATCGATTGAAAGAATGATAGATAGATAGAACGATAGATAGATAGATAACCATGGAACCATGGAACGATAGATAGATAGATAGATAGATAGATAGATAGATAGATAGATAGATAGATAGATAGATAGATAGACAGACATTTGCTATAGAAGCAGGATGACTCACATCAGATGTTGGTTCAACCTCAATTTGTAGCAAGGGACTCACTTTGGTACTGTGTGAAGAGAAACAGAAAGTGTGTTTGCTCAGGGAGGGTCATTTACCTCAGCAGAACGAACCAGTGTTTCATTTTCAAAGACCTATAATCTAATTCAAATCCATTGTTTACTTTATGCCATCTGAAAGGATCACATAAAAAATTCTGCTTGTTCATCTTCATATTTTTAGCTTGTACAAAAGCTGTTTGCACAAGCTCTGCTTAGTGAGCTGCCTACATTTAACATCCTAAATGTAATGTAACCTCACACATTGCTAAGCTGTCTATATATAAAGATATACATTATGAAAAATAATCCACTTTTAATTAAGACAAATCTATTTTCTATTAACACTTTTAGTATAAAATGAAATAAAATTCAACCTGGATGACACTCTGTTACATGTCTGTGGTAAGAAATGTGTTTGTTAATATGTTCTGACCCTTGTTTGGGTTGAAAAATATGAAAAATAAGACCGTGCCGGAAGATCTATCAGTCCATTTATGCATGCATGCCTGTTAACAATTTTACTCTACAGCTGTCAAACATCTCATTTCAGCTGCATTACGATACTCCATAATGAAAAACATACTACTGTCAAAGAACTACAGAAACTGAAATCCAGTTTGTCTTTGTAGTTAATGCATCTTGATTCAGTTAATTAAATATAGCATTATTTTTTATGGGTCTTCGAGTTTTTTAAAACATCCATGGATATGACTGACATCATCACTGTAGCGTAAACTCAAGCCCCACTCTCTGTTTGGCTAAAGTTTATGTGTGTGTGTGTGTGTGTGTGTGTGTGTGTGTGTGTGTGTGTGTGTGTATGTGTGTATGTATGTGTGTGTGACTTGTCTTCAGTCACATCAGCTTTTGCACCACGAATATTTTTGCTCTAATAATTCTGTAATCTAAAATGCTCATATCTGCCATAAATAGACACAAGCCATGGCGAAACTGTCTGACATGTCTGTGGCCTTTCACTGGGCATCGCTCTAAATACATACACAAACACACATAGTACAGGACAGAACATGACATTTCAGACACATTTGTATATTAATAAACAATGTTAAATGGTCTTGGCATCTCATTATAAGTGACACAAAAGAAATAATTGCACATTTGACAGTATTTGACCTCCATCTAAAGGAGCAAGAGAGAATCATAACTACATTTTATGCTACTAACATTGCATTTAAAAAATGTATTGTATTAACTAAAGATTAATAATACTGTAAAAAATTTATTGCTTATTGTTAGATAATGGAACCTTATTTTAAAGTGTTACAGAGATAATTCATCACCATTGATTTACATGCATTTGCACTTTAGTTCCAAATCCCAGTGAGCTGTTTTGCGGTTTTACAACCTAATACTGATTTGGAATGCTCTACATAGACAGACTGATGTCATCATGTTTAAATTAATCCTAAAATGTCAAATCAACATAAAGTCACATACACATATAAACACGCACGCACTTACCCAGGCTCAGACAGAACAGGGTGTAGAATGACTTGAGGGGCCCTGGTGGGAACCTCAGGGGCCACATCTACAAAGAGAATGAGTAAGACAATAAGTCACAAGACAGAAATGAGAGAGAAAATGACAATTTGTAAAAGAGTGTATTTTTATAGACTAAGTTCATCAAAACATGCAGGAGTACTGCTGAGAAACAGAAGCTGCTTACACTGAAAAAGACTGATGTAGAAACAATTTTTACTCGGAAAATTTTTTTTTTTTTTGTAAAACAAATTTTCAAACAAATGTCATTCTTAAAAAAAATCTTAAAAAAATAAAACTTAAATATAATTAAACTATAACTATAATTAAAAACGTTTAAAAAATCATTTTTTTAACATGTGCCTACTGCACAAACAAATATCTGAACATTTTATTCACCAAGGATGCATTAAATTGATCAAAGTGACAGAAAATACATTTTTAATGTTTATATTTCAAATAAATGCTGTTCCTGAAAAAAAAAATCACCATTGCCCCAAAAATATTAGGCAGCACAATGGTTTTCAGCCATTGATAATAAGAAATGTTACTTGAGTGCCAAATCAGCATATTAGAATGATTTCTGAAGGATCATGTGACACTGAAGACTGGAGTAATGATGCTGAAAAATATAATATAAAAAAATATATGATGCTCTATTGTTAGGAAAGATGAAACCCTAGAGCAGGTATGCCCAACTGTTCCTGGAGATCTACCTTCCTGCAGAGTTCAGTTCCAACCCTGATCAAACACACCTGTCTGTAATTATCAATGGCTCCTTCAGATCCTAATTAGTTGGTTCAGTTGTGTTTGATCAGGGTTGGAGCTGAATTCTGCAGGAAGGTAGATCTCCAGGAACAGGGTTGGGCACCCCTGCCCTAGAGGATTCTCATTTAACAAACACTTTCTATTGAAAAACAAATGAATGGTTTTGCCTAATGGATAAAACTGGCTGTGTGTTCCCTGCTGAAAGGTACAATGGTGACTGATCTCAGCAGCTCACCTCTAATATATAAACTGCCAAAACTTGGAGTCAGTAGCCTTTATTCTACACTATCAGGCTACCAACACAACATGGCTTTCCTCCCTCCGCACGTTCATCAAAAACATGCAGCGAGCTGAGTGCCTCCCACAGAATACAGGCACTCATCAGCCCTTATTTGTCAGCGAGGCACAGGCGACCTCGCCTTTAAAAGAACTATCATTAGAGAATACAGCATTGCTGGTTAAGAGATGACAAGAAGAAGAGCAAAGAAAGACAGAGGGAGAGGGAGGGGGTTTGTTGCGTCTCAAAGAAAAGATGGCATAAAAAAATGACATCAAAAAAGTTTGCCTCGGCATGTCGCGCTGCATTATGGGTAGGGGTAATGACCAATTATGACACACTTACCAGGGAAGATGAACTGCTGCTTGGATTTGTAGAAATTAGATGCTGAGAAGAGCACAGGAGAGAAGCAGACAGAATTCAATAAAATTCAATACACCCCCAGATGCTTATTGGTCTGTGTTATTATTCTGCAGAATCCATCACAAAGATGCATTTGCCATAAAAAATAGCAACTTTTAGGATACAGAATGGTCCAAAAGTCTGAAACCACACTGAAAATCTGAGATTCAATGTCTAATAAATAAATAAAATCGACAGAAATAAATACAATGTTATTTTGAAAAAGTACAAAGAAATGTTGATTTAAAATATTTAATATTTAAATATTCAAATATTTTTATTTCTGCACTGCCATCACTAATCAAATTTAGGATGTCATGTGAACTCTGGCAGAGGATGTTCACAAACGTTTACAAAAGTTCTTCACAAACTTGAGGAGTTCATGTCAGTTTGACTTCTGCTTATATTATGTGCTGTCATAATTGAAAAGCGGGACATTCCAAATAGAACTCCAGACTATGATTTAACTGATTGCAAATGCACCAGAAAAAAAAAACATCAAGTGCAACGATTTAAAGTTTGTGTGTGTGTCAATATAAACGGTTCAGTCAGATATCATCTGATTAAAGGTGGGGTAAGCGATTTCTGGTAGCCAATGTTGACATTTGAAATCACCAAAACAAACACGCCCCTACCTCAAAAGGGTCTTGCCCCTATTTTGATAGCTCTGCCCCACACATACATACGCAACCCAGGCAACGATTAGCTCTGTGAAACAAAGCAAAACCAATGTTACATCGGACGCGAGTGACAAAATACTATAGAACTCATTATAATAAGTGATGCTGTCTACACCATAGATATATATACATATCTATGGTCTACACTGGATGCGGCACGACACGACACGACACGACAAATCCCCGACAGAAAACTGCTGCTGCGTTCTATTTATGACGTATTGACACAAATTTCAAATGATTTTCAACTGTGGCTTTGTCGCGTCCAGTGTACTAGACAGACTTTAGCTGTTGCGGCGCAGACACGGTGTTACTCACCTATCAAGAAGAAACAAAGCAACCTCGGCATCTGATCGCAGGCCTTCCGCTCCTTGAGTTCTCTCCAGCGCTGGAAAGCTGATTCGATATTTACACGGGTCCTACTTCTTGCCTTAAGTCTTCGTTTGTTCCGCAGACGTTTTCCTCTTTTGTTTTTTATCCGCCATCTCTATCTTTCTGTCGCTCGTCTCGGCTAATGTCCGTCCTGTGCACTGAACTCTCTGTCCTCCACATCATGAGTAGACACGCCCCTTACTGCTGATTGGCTACAAGTTTGTTTTGCTATTCGGCCCGAATCAGTTTTCTAAAGCGTTTTTGAAAAATCACTTACCCCACCTTTAAACTGCGCATTAGTGTTTTCTGCACGGAACACAACAACAAACACAGCACGGGCAGTGATGTCCGATCTGTGTAAAAAAATAATCACCCTTTTGAACTGCTTTTTATTAATGAGTCAGTCAAAAAGATTCAAAAACCCTGCAAGTTAGCAGTCTGAATCAGACTCACTGAGTAAGTGAATCATTTAGAGCCATTCCTGAGTTTACAACTAACATGGTTCAGCGTGGTACAATTGCTACCTGTGCTCAACTGTGCCTGTAGTGACATGATGATGGTTTTCACAGTATGTCTACACGCCTTTCTCACAGCAATGTAGATTATGCTAACTAACTCATTAAAACTGATATAATACATCAATGTACTGTATTAATAGAAATCATAGAAAGGTCATAGAAAGAGTATTTTTTTATTCTAGTTCTAGTTCTAGTTCTATTTTTTTTTTTTTAAAAAGGCAGAAATATTCTAACAAAATAGATTGATATTTATATGGCACAAATAAGGATTATTAGAGAGAACAATTTATACTCTATACAAAAATCCTTATATGATTAAAATCATCCTCATCTTTATACAAATCATCATTTCCATCATTTTTTGGTCTGGAGCTCAGCCATATACTAAGAGAGTCTAAAATCCACTAAAATTGTTATGCATTGATATAGTTTATAATTAAATTTTTGTTTTATTAACATACAAAAATGCTAAACATAAGCTTTGCATTAAACCCTTACGCTGTGTTGAAAATGACAAATGCTAAAAATGACGGCCTTAAAGTGCCCCTATTATGCCATTTCCAATATTGCCTTTCATGCAGTGTGTAAAGTAGTTGTGAATGTAAATGATCTGCAAAGTTGTAAAGACAAACACGACATATTACTGACGATTACTTCTCTAATCTCCGGGATTTGGATTAGCTGGCTCCACTGAATCACAACCTGCAAGTATGATAAATAACAGATGTTTATATTTTCTATCGAGTGTTCAAAATACAGAACTATGGAAATGGGTGTATCGTTTCTGACACGCGCTGTACGCAATAGACCAATCACAACAGACTGGGCCATCTGACCAATCAGAGCAGAGTAGGCTCAGGGAAAGGAGGGTTTTAGAGAGACTAGAACTACTTGGAACGAATTGTTTGAGAATCGTTGAAAAATGAAGTGACATTAAATGCATATTTTGAGAAAGTGTTTTTTGACCTTGCATGCATGTAATCCTATTGTAGGAGACTCCCAAAACAATATTAGGAACCTTAAAAATGGCATAATTGGGGCACTTTAAAAATTACTTGTATATCTCTCATTATGCTACAGCATATTATCACCAAATCTTGGATTCAATGTTTTTGTCATGTTGTTTTCTTTCAATTATCATAGGCTTTGGAGAGCCAATTTTTTTTTTTTTTGGATTGAACGTAGCCCTCATTGATCTGAGCTTATGCACCCTTGAAGTGAAAAACGCATTGTTTTTGGATCATTTTGGCCAAATTCATTCAAAACTGAGGTGTATAAGCTCAGATCGCTGAAGCCTATGATCAGTCAGTTCCAAAAAGAAATACAAAACCGGTGCTATGAGCAAGAAAATAAGTTGATAAAAGGATTGAATCCAATATTTGGTAATAATACAGAATAACAATACATTTATAAGCAAATTGTGTAGCAAGGTGTAAAAAATGTGTGTGTGTGTGTGTGTGTGTGTGTGTGTGTGTGTGTGTGTGTGTGTGACGATACCTTGTGTGAGCAAAGTCAGTAGGTTTTAGTCCAATGCGATAACATTAACTAGCATTTTCGGCAAAAAGAAAATCCTTGAGGATTAAGAAATTATTATTTGAAATTTAGTGGAAATGATCAAAATTAATCCTTAAATCAGCTTATGTTTGGGGTTGGTACCTGTAAGGTTGGACTGTTTCTGCTGTCTGGCGCTTTGCGGGGAAGGGTGCAGAGGAGATGGGGGCGTCGCACTGGGCGGCAGAGGGGGAGCAGGAGATGATGGGGTGGAGGAGGTGGTGGAGGAGGGGTTACTGCTGGAGTCGGGCTGATACGGCACAGGGATATGGTCCTGAAACAGAGACACACAGACTTTTTGTAACACACAAAAACACTCCCTACTCCTTGCTCATTCTCGGCGCGGTCAGACATCAGCAAGCCCGGCTTCATTCTCACGGTCGGTTAAAGATTAATCATAAAACAGAGGTGTGGCAGCTGTCGACCTGATCTCCCATGGGCTGACAACTGGACAGCCGTGCTACGTTTGAAAAACTGCCCAACGTCGTGTTAGAAAGAGGAGAACATCAATAGCCAGCAGTGTTGTCATAAAGTATGATTGAGAGGCATATATATTTGATA
The DNA here is from genome assembly GCF_001515605.1 of Sinocyclocheilus anshuiensis. Classification (NCBI taxonomy): domain Eukaryota; kingdom Metazoa; phylum Chordata; class Actinopteri; order Cypriniformes; family Cyprinidae; genus Sinocyclocheilus; species Sinocyclocheilus anshuiensis. The sequence goes on from NW_015554072.1 coordinate 104,572, forward strand.
AGACAACAGAAATCCCAAAAAAAAAATTTTTGCTCTATGCTCTGCCAGTCATTAAAAGGCTTTTTGATTGCTATTTTTGTTGCTTAAGTGTCACAAATTGAGTCTTTGGGAAAAACAAAAGTTATAAAATACAACGCAATATAAAACCAAATGCATCTGTTTAAAAATTAAGAGTGGAAGAATAACAATTAGTTCATGAGTTTTAAAGCTCTAATGTCAGATGGTAAGGTTATGAACTTTTTTATTCCGTTTCCACTATACTCTCTCACACATACATACATCCTTCTCTTACATACACATATTTTCTTCTTAAATACATTTATTATTTATAACTTTAAAAGTATACTTTGCATAAGAGCAAAATGTATAAACGTGTGCATAAAATATATGAATATATGAGGAAAATGTAAGAATGTGTTAAAATGTGTTAAAATTTGTGACTATGAGAGCAAAAATGTATGAATGTGAAAGGAGAATATAAGTGTGAGAGCGCCAGAATGAATTATGGCTTGTACGGCTTGTATGGCCCTATTACACTTTTGCAGTTACAAATAACCAACTGGTCTGAAGGTGATTTTTAGTGGATGTATGAAGTCAGTTCCCTTCACACAAGTTCAAGAAATGTTTATGCTGTCAGGAAGCGAGCACACACACACATACACAGAACGTTGCATTTTAAAATAGCTAGATGGAGCGCAATAGAATGGAATTGAATGCAAGGATCCCCAGACACGTTTTTAAAAGTAGACTTGACATGGTGTGTTAAAAATGTCACACTCATCTTGTCGTGCCTTGGTTTCCAATAAACATAAGAAAACCAAGTGTGCCAAAAATGACAGGAAGGCTGATGTTGGTCTGCAAAAATTGCTTTTCATGCCAAGTTGTTTGAATAAAAAGCTAAAGCAAACAAGTTGTTCTAAAGATTACAGGATGGGCTTATAATTCCAATCTGCCTGAGAAAGTTTTGTGATAATGTTGACAGTGGAGGGATGTAACATGGTTGAGTTGTATTTGTTCAAACGTAATGGAAAGTAACTAATCTTACCTTGTTGATTTTGTTGGTCTTGGGGAGAGTCTGGCTAATGTGCAGGTCGGAGTACCTGAGGGGGTTGTTTATGTCACATGGTACCGACTCGGTCCTGACGAGCTGACGAGCTGAGAGAGAGGGCGAGAGAAACAGCATAGTATCCACGGTAACAGGAGGCAGTTGTCACGGTAACAGAAAAACTCTGAAAAGTCTTGTCACATTTTAATGGAAGAGCCACTAAACCATGTATTATGTACAGTATATATCAGAAATATCACAGGTATGACACACATGGAAATCCAACAGCAACGACCAGGGAGTGTAAAATAACATTGTTCACTTCCTCCAGCAAAGAAAAACACATTTTTGTGTATTTCATATGCATAACAGCATATACACTGAACAAAATTATAAACGCAACACTTTTGTTTTTGCCCCCATTTTTCATGAGCTGTATTAAGGAACCATTAAATTTAAGCATGAAAATAAGACACATTAAATTCAGTTTGGAGCTAGTAATTTATCACAACTCAATTCATCTAATTGTAAACACCTAAAGTTAGTAGAATTTCCTAACAGACCAATTCTGAAAGTGCTTCACATTAAATCAGCCTAACAAAATTGGCTTGACATTTTTCCTATCTTATATTAATTTTTGTAATACACTAAAGCTCAAAAGATTGGGTTCAGTAAGATTTTTGAAAAGAAATTAATACTTTTATTCAGCTAGGACACATACAATTGTTCAAAAGAGACATTTACAATGTTACAAAAGATTTCTATTGCAAATAAAAAGTTGTATAAAAAAAAAAAAGTATCATGGTTTCCAAAAATTAAAATATCAAGCACAACTGTTTTCAACATTAATAATAAGAAATATTTGTTTAGCTGCATATGATCAGCATATTAGAATGATTTCTGATGGATCATGTGACACTGAAGACTGGAGTAATGATGCTGAAAATTCAGCTTTGCATCACAGGAATAAATTATATTTTTTAAATATATTAAAACAGAAAACCGTTATTTTAAACTCTAATACCATTTCACAATATTACTGTTTATTTACTGTAGTTTTACTCACATAAATGCAGCCTTGGTGAGCAGAAGAGACTTCTTACAAAAACATAAAAAAAATCTTACCGACCCCTTTTGAACGGTATTGTACATACATTTTCATGAGACATTTGAAAACTGTCCAGCACAAAATTTAAGGTATGAAATAGGAAATAATGTGTTTGATGAGCACATTACCTTGAGATGTTACTTGATCTGCAATATCAGAAATGAGGGGAAAATGAGGTGGTGAAAAAAGAAAAAGAGAGGAAAGGTAAGGTAAGATGCATGCAGACTGAAGGTTATAATGTTTAACAGAGAACCAGACAAATTGTTTAGTACATTAATGCAAAGTAGATGTGACATTCTTTTAAAAATACATTCTGCATTCCCTTTAAACACATTCTCTTATTTGGAAACCAATTTTCAAAAAACCTGTAATTAAATATGGTCAGTTGAAAATAAAGCAATTATGAGGTTGAACACATGCTGTGTATAAGAATATTGCTGTTTCTGAAATCATATTTGAACCATAATTAATGGCCTGCCTTGAGTAGTAGTTTTTGTTTTAAGCATTTATGGAGTTAGAAAGAAAGAAAGAAAGAAAGAAAGAAAGAAAGAAAGAAAGAAAACATAAAAGTTGAAATACCTCTGGATGAGTCCCTACCTCCTCTGTGGTATATGAGTAAATGACAGGGTGGAGCTTCTTTGGTGCATTTGTTGTGGCACTTCAATCTGACAAATGAAAGCATGACAGAAATGTTTATTAGTTTGCTCTTGTAAAAGCAAATCAATGAATATTCAAAACAAGCACTTAATATGCAGCCATTATTTTGAGGGTGTCAAAAGCCAGCACGTATCTTAGTAACAAGATGCCATAGTCAAGGGTGGTAGAGTGGAAACTATTAGGCAGGTAATTTATTCAAATAATCTTTTAATGATAATGATAATTATGCTCAATTTGAATGTTCAGACACTACTGCAGGCACAAAGTCTCTAGCACTGAATTCTAAAGAGGCTGTGATGCAAACAAAAACATCAAATCACATCGTTACAAAGCTGAAATGTTAGGAATTTTCATTTTCAGAGATTTGAGTTCTTGAAAGAGATGGTTAAAGAAATTATAATAGATTATGGAGTGCATATTTAACATTCTACATGCTGTGATTCAGTCTGTAATTTCAGCATCAGACAGAATTACAAAAATAACTTAATTTTTTATGATCTTTTGAGCTTTAAGGAAACTTAACCGTAAATGTAAATGTAAATGTAAACGTAAACGTGGTGTTCGCTGATGCAAAACTCAACACAACGACTGCTAGGGATTGCTAAAAGTTGTTTTCATATATATTATGTATGGACCTTTTTCACATTTCTGGGTTTCTCAGCAGCAGAAGTAAACTTCTATAGCAGTGAATGGGAGACTACCACAAATATATATTTTTTGCATTCCCATTTGCTCAAATAGCAAAAGAAACACTCCATGATAGTGTTTTCATGACTTTCAAAAAAAAGGAAAAAATAGAGAGAGACTGATAACGGCAGTCAGTAGAGAGAACGATGTCAAATTTACTGTCACTCCCATAGACGCTGCATTAGAAACACTGTTTCTAGATTCTAGATCTTTTTTGTAGATTTACAATGCTGATGACCGTTGAAACGCGTCATCACAGTCTTGCAAAAAGGGTCTATTATTTTATGTATTATTTAATCATGTATTAAAAGTAATTTTGTCATAATTATTACTTATCTCATGCAGTAATTTAGACTTTTCATGTCATAATTTCGACTTTTATTTTTTTGTTTTTTGTTCTAATCATTTGACTTCTTGTCATAATTGATATCATAATGTAAACATTTTGTCAATTTAAACTTTTTATATTATTATAACTTGGTATATCATTATTTTGACCTTTTATGTCATAATCATGACTTTTATCTAATAATTTGGGCATTTGTGTCATCATTTCAACTTTATCTCATAATTATGACTTAGCATCATATCATTTAAATCTTTTTAGCTCATAATTATGACTTAGTAGCTTATAATTTCAATGTTTTATCTCAATGAGTGAGTGAGTGAGTGAGTGAAGTGATGTGTGGCCAAGTATGGTGATCCATACTCGGAATTTGTGCTCTGCATTTAACCCATCCAAGTGCACACACACACAGTTTTGATGGTGGAAGAGAGCGCTGGTTATTCACTCCCCCCACCAACAATTCCTGCCAGACCTGAGACTCGAACCCACTACGTTCGGGTTACAAGTCCGACTCTCTAACCATTAGGCCACGACTGCTAATTATTAGTACACAATTACTGTTTTGGTCATAATTTAAACTTTTTGTTATAACTATTTTATATTTTTTAACTTTTTATCTCATAATTATGACTTAGTATCTTTTAATTTCAACTCTTTATCTCATAATTATGACTACATAATTATATAAACTTTTGTCAAAACTGTTTTTGTCATAATTTCAACTTTTTGTTATAATTGTTTTAAATTATAATTCCAACTTTTTATTTCACAATTATGACTTAGAATCTTTTACTTTCAACATTTGATCTCATAATTATGACTACATAATCATTTCAACCTTTTGTCATAATTGTTTGTCATAATTTAAACTTTTTATCTCGTAATTATGACTTAGTATCTTATAATTTCAACTTTTTATCTCATAATTATGACTACATAATTATTTAAACTTTTGTCATAACTGTTTTTGTAATATTTCAGCTTTTTGTTATCATTGTTTTATATTATAATTTAAACTTTTTATCTCATAATTTCGACTTTTCATGTCATACTTATGAGTTATAAAAGCATGGTTTGTTTTCTTATGTGGCAGACATGGGATTCCATACTAAAGTTTTAGCACTTGCATGATTTACAGAAACATGGTTTATATTCTTATGTTGGGGAAATGGGCTCCCATACAAACATTTTAGCACTTACTTGCAGTGTTTGCATTTTAAGCCAAACAGCATTCCTTTCCCGCACACGATACATGTCTGTGACATCCAATACTTCGTGGAAAACCTGTACAAGCACAAATAAGTGCCATGATTCATTACTGAGCCTTTTTTGAGACATTTTCCAAGAAAAAAACTCTTATTTTATCCATTTTTAAAATGCATGAGGCCATATGGGTTTGTTTTGCTTCGCTGTCAAACTATCAGCAGATGGTTCTGACCTTTTGACAACCACTCCTAAACTCTTCAGATGAAAGAGCGAATGTGTCACAACAGCGATCACGTTTGCCAAGTAACCTTTTCATCGAGAGACAGATATGTGCAGCGTATGCCCAAAGATAGGCACTTTGGCAGTAATTCTCAATTTAGAGTAATTTAATTGTAACCGAGGATCTTTAAATATCTCCTTTGCATTCGACTGTGCTTTCGCACTTGACAAATACACAAGAGGACAAAGGCTGTACGGATGCATTGGCGATTGTTCAGCAGAATTGCATGGAAGGTGCTCTCTTTATTCTTCATTTCTTCTATCTCTATCTCTTTTTGTTTGCATGTAGTCACATTTGCATTCTCCACAATAAAAGGGCCATTCAAATCTCCTGGAATAGAGTTCCTCTGAAGGGTCACTGTGCATTTGCCAATCTATTTATCTGATATTAACAGAAGCTGACAGTTAATAGAACATGACTAATGGGCTCTGACAGTGTTAAAGTGTCTTCATTAGATTGAAGCTATACTGTCTCATGAAAGAGGAGGCTGGCTTTAGCACGCAGCTCACATCACTGTAGCCAGTTTAAAGTTGATATGAGCGTTTCAATTTTTTGGATCTGTTTATCTGATTGCATTTTGAAACTGGCAGTTGTCTATCTATGATGACAAATAGACATTGATTTCCACGTCTAAAGTACCAGGAAAATGAGAAATAGTGTGAACTTTGCATATGTTTTGATGGCTAAGCTACTGTGAGCTCTCATTGAAACCCTTATAACTTTGATCACAAAAGCATCGTGTTTCGTGGTCTAAGTGTTCTTTGTTTGACTTGGGATCGGTGGTATTTGGGGTAATCAAGTCATCAGATGTGAGAAGGCATGACTGGGGTTGCACAACCACACAAGTTAATTGGCTTGACATTTTGTAACCACTACCACACATTCATATCTGCACAAAACTTACCTGTGTTTTATGGAGTTGCCGAGGTCTCTGCGAGGTATTTGAGGAGACCAGCGAGGACCCAAGTATGGAAAGATAGATATAACACCAACATGTCAGGAAAAAATTAAAAAATTAAAAAACAGAATCACCAAGTCGGAAAAAGGATCACCCCTTGTGTCATTTTGTGTTTGTATTTTGTTGAACCACCTTTTGCTTTAGTTACAGCCTTTAGTCTGTTGGGATATGTCTCTACTAACTTTGCAGATGAAGAGCGTTTGTGGACTGCAGTCATCAAGTCATTCCAGATTTTCAGTGGGGTTTAAGTCTGGACTCTGACGAGGCCATGCAAGGACATTCACCTTTTTCTCCTTCAACCACTGTGTGCGGTTGGGTCAGACACAGGAAAACAGGATTAACACTTGTAAACAAAGAATTAAAAAAACAAATAACTATTATAAACCTTAAAATCACTTTCATAAAGAGGCGAAAAGAGGTATTATAATTCCTGGATGAGCTATAAAGCAGTTGTAAAAAAGCAATTAGTTACAAGAAGCCATACAGTGATTTTACCATGGTTAAGAGATTTTCTTAGCCACAGTACAAACAAAACAGCTTTAACAGCAATATGATGAAGACAAAACTGTTCAATTACTTAAAAAAAGTTTAGATTTATTGACAAGAAAGTGATTTATTAACAATCGTAACTCTAACTTGCATTAATCTAGAATTCAATTGAAATACCATGTATTGTACAACAACTGTAAAGCAATGTAAAACAATTTATTAAAAATGTTTAATTA